>NW_015388503.1:128654-169423 GCF_001527695.2 Protobothrops mucrosquamatus
TGTTCTAAGAGGAACATGTCACTGGATTATATGTTACATCATTGGGAATGGCTGAAGGCAACACTCAGCCCAATGAAAATACACTCATGTGCAGATTGAAGGGGAAAAGGTCCTGTCTCTATGGAGATGACCTATCTTTGATTCCTACCCACTCATTTTCAATGGATAGCATTACTGGCCAATTTGGAAAAGGTTGTTATCAAAACTGCTTCCAGCCAGCAGAGAAGTGGAATGGGCTCTTTATGTGACAGATTCCTTAAGCCCGTAGTAAGGGAAAGATTTGGTAGAAAAGCACATGTTTTCCACGCAGACAGCCTCCAATTCAGCCCCAATGTTGTAAGTACACCTGGGAAAGATTCCTATGCAAAACCTGGAAAAGACTTTGCCAGTCAGTTGCTAAAGCACAGTGTCACTTGTTTGGTTTTCGCTTGGTGCAATGTGTGAATCCTGCTATTATGCCTTGTAAACCATAATTTGTGGCTTGGCATGTTGTACAAATATAGGCAATGATGATTAACTTAATAAATCATTGTTAAGTAATCCATGGCTTAACAATGACTTTTTAAGCCTGATGTGTTTTCTAAATCAGTGTCTTCTAAGGGGAACTTCTGTCTCAAGAAATGAAGCCTTTTGCTTCAGTGACACTAGGGGGCTGTCTGTACATAGATGGCTTTGCCTCAAACTGGCTGTTAGAAACACATCTCTAATCCTTATGCCGGGAGAATAGTTTAGAATATAAATCTGTTCTTCTAAAAGTCTTTCTAAAGATATTTTTGTTGAAAAACCAAGGGGGCACTTTTACATAAATGAGCAACTTGATTCAGTTTTGATATACCCATCCCCATTCTTCTATGTACCTCTCATGCCTTATTCCACTTGAACTTTGTGTCAGGTGTTGTGCAGAAATGTTGAGCGTACAACTGCATACACATAACCACCCCAAAATTACATTCATATTCAGTACATGAAATAAAGTAGCTCATTTGCAGAATATGAAACCTTAACATCCAAACTGGCATTGACATCATACATTTTATCTCTCCCCCCCCCCCTCTTGAAAATTAGGCAAAACTAAACATTCTTTCCCCTGACACTTGACAATAAATTGTAAGAACTTGGAAAATTTATGGCTCACTTTTCTGGTTTTAAAACAAGGACAAGAGCTATTATAATAAATAAATTTCAACAGTTTGTAAATGTATAGATCTAAATGAGGGTGAATGGAGACTTTTACCGATCTACTAAACTCAAACTGAATATGAAAAGCTTTTAAAGCTTCGTCTGAAGCATTTGCAGCTGAAACGCCTTTACTGCTTATTTCTGCTTACCTGCTCCAAGCTGGGCAAAAATAACATACTCCAGGAATACGATCAGCGTTAAGCTTTTATGTTGCGTGACCCCGTCTAGGAAATCCATCTTCGCCACCGACGTGAGGTCGAAAAACAGTAATTAAGGCTATTTTACATGTCTGGTGCAGACTCAACCTCTTGCAGAAAAAAGAAAACACAACTCCAACCCCTCGTAATTTATTGGGATGGTTCTGGGACTGCCGGGTTTTCGCCCTGTCATTTCTCTTTTAAGCTCCCTCCCCCTTCCTTTCCCAAGGGGTCGCCTTTCCCAAGCCGCCGCGCTCTCTCTCGCTGCGCGTCAGTCCCGACCGTCCATCGCCACCAAGTAGCTCAATCTCCGCTGGCGGCTTAGACTGCAGGGGTTCTCAACCTTGGCAACTTTAAGACTTGTGGACTTCAACTCCCAGAATTCCTCAGCCAGCAAAGCTGGCTGAGGAATTCTGGGAGTTGAAGTCCACAAGTCTTAAAGTTGCCAAGGTTGAGAACCCCTGAGGGAGAGAACCCCCTCCCTCCCCCGGCTCGCCCCTCCGGAGAATCGGCGAAAGTCGCGCGGCGCCGTCATTCGGTCTCCGGGTCCGGAGCTTCCGATTCCACCCCGGGATCTCTTCTCCTGGGCTAGGTTCTTTCGTCTCCCCCCTCCCCTCCACGGATCGACCTACCACGGATCTCCTAGCGAGTGTCCATTCCGGGGCAAAGCTGCCTTCGGCTCTCCTTTTCGCTCCTTCGCTCCGAGGCAGCAGACCGGGGAGAGGGTGGGGGGAAACGAGGCGGAAACCTCAAGGACGGTAGTTTGCCGGACTGTCCGACGTGCGCGGTCGGGCGCTTGTCTCTAGCAAAATCGGACGACGACCGGGGCATCCTCGTCGCCACCGTTCGTCGCCTCTTCCCTCCAAGGAAATAGTGGACAGGTAGCCGGCTGCCACCCCCACCAGTAGAAGAGGGATTGAAGAGTACGAGGCACTGAGCAGGGGGTTGGACTAGATGACCTCCAAGGTCCCTTCCGATTCTGTTATTCTATGATTCTATAAGGGTCTCCTGCTTGAGCAGGGGGTTGGACTAGATGACCTCCAAGGTCCCTCCCGATTCTGTTATTCTATGATTCTATAAGGGTCTCCTGCTTGAGCAGGGGGTTGGACTAGATGACCTCCAAGGTCCCTTCCGATTCTGTTATTCTATGATTCTATAAGGGTCTCCTGCTTGAGCAGGGGGTTGGACTAGATGACCTCCAAGGTCCCTCCCGATTCTGTTATTCTATGATTCTATAAGGGTCTCCTGCTTGAGCAGGGGGTTGGACTAGATGACCTCCAAGGTCCCTACCGGCTCTCTTATTCTGTGATCCCACTCCCTTTCTACTTCATAGACGGAGCAGAAGTCCGCGATAGCATCTCACGCTCCCTTCACCTCTCCGTCCCTCGGGTGGGACCCGATTCGACCAAGCATGTAGTTTAGATCCCCTTCCTCGTCCTGTCCCGCCACAACCAGGGCTAATCATGTATGTGCCTCGGGCAATAGTCGCGGGCTCTTTAGTGATGGGCATTGTGTGTTGGAGGTGGGGTGTGTGTGGACACACTCACTGCACTCTTGAAGGCTTTCATCAGACCCGGGAAAGGGGCCGAGGAGGAGGAGGAGGAAGAACGAGCCTACCCAAATGCAACGGCGACGGAAAGGGGAGCCCTCCTCGAACCTCCTTCCCGTCGCTTATGGGCGGTGTGTTTAAACTCGGTTATTTCTAATGAGAGTCGGGCAAGGATACCCCCCCCGCGCCGCCCCCAGAATCTACCCCTCTGGTTGGAGCTGATTTCGCCCACCGAGAGAGGGAGAGGGAGGCTGGACGGCACCGCGCCCATGTTCTAGCTGCCCGGGTCCCTGCCTCTTGCCCGCCGCTGAAGTTTGGCGGGGATGCTTTTTCTCGCCTGTCTCTGCGGCGCCCTCTCTCGGACTACACGCCCCATCACTCCCAATCGCGACCCGAGGGAGGTCGAGATGGGATAGAGCAGGGGTAGGCAACCTTGGCTCTTTTATGACTCGTGGACTTCAACTCCCAGAATTCCTGAGCCAGCATGGCTGGCTCAGGAATTCTGGGAGTTGAAGTCCACGAGTCATAAAAGAGCCAAGATTGCCTACCCCTGGGATAGAGAGGCTCTTCGTGGCCTTGCTAGAATTATGGACCTCTCCCGTTCGGTGTAGGGGCTTCGGCCACTTAAGGATGGCACCGATTAAAGGGAAAGTTCCAAGTAGAGAAAACGATAGATTTCCGAGTCTTTTTGCGCCTGGATCAAGATGAGTATCAGTACAGAATAAAGGAAAACAGAGGCTTAGGCCCTGCAAGATACAAGGTGAAAAATTCCAGTGTTCTGTTTTTCTTTTGTTTCTCTGACTCAATTATAACTCACTTCCTGTTAAGGTTGATTCTACCAGGTTGGGGGGGGGGGGGCATTTTATTTCCAGTTGGTCTCCCTTGGTTTCCCTTTAATCAACATCCTTAAGGGATTGAGATCGCCTATTACATTTTTTAAAAATAATTTTTCCTTTGCTTTTCTACTTGAAAAGCATTCAGTACAGTTTTACAATGTTATAAATAATAATTGAAATTTGGTAAAGGCCAAAGGTTTTTATTCTATACATTCAAAAGTGCAACTACGACAGAATGTAGATGTCAGTACTGATCATGGAAAGATCTTTTGAAAGTTAAACACCAATTTTCTTCCACACCTTCACTGGTTTTAAGTTTACTTTTGAACTTCATTTTGAGTTTTGCAAGCCTCACATGGCCTGAATCTGTAAAGAGGCCCTTCTAATTTGGGATTTTGCCATTTTAATTTCATACTCTACCCACCATGAGCTGAATGCATTTAGGTAGTTCACAGGAGACCAATAATTTACATGTGGTTATATTTCCTAATATAACTAGGACTCAAGGTATTCTGCCTATGATTCAAGGATACTGTAGTAAAATTGCCATCAATTTTAACAGAATAGCAGAGTTGGATGGGACCTTGGAGATATTTTAG
The DNA here is from genome assembly GCF_001527695.2 of Protobothrops mucrosquamatus. Classification (NCBI taxonomy): domain Eukaryota; kingdom Metazoa; phylum Chordata; class Lepidosauria; order Squamata; family Viperidae; genus Protobothrops; species Protobothrops mucrosquamatus. Next base: position 133,015 of record NW_015388503.1, read on the forward strand.
TCTAACCCCCTTCCCAAGCAGGAGACCCTATACCATTCTGGCTGTCCAATCTCTTTTTAAAAATCACCTGCCTGGAAATTCTCCTTATCAATTCTCCTTGATAAGTTTCCATCCCTTATTTCTTGTCCTACTCTCAGGTGCTTTGGAGAATAAGTTGACCTCCTCTTCTCTATGACAGCCCCTCTAATATTGAAAGACTGCTATCATGTCACTCTTAGTTCTTCTCTTTGTCAGACTAGATGTACCCAGTTCCTGTAACTAACTGTTCATCCTATGTTTTAGCCTCCATCTCCCTAATCATCGTTGTTGCACTTATTTGGTCTCAACACCATTTTATATCATGGTGACTAAAACTATATGCAGTATTCAAAGTCTTACCAAAGCAGCATAAAGCAGTACAAACACTTTCTTGTGATCTTGATACTATCCCTTTGTTGGTGCGGCCTAGGACTGCATTGGCCTTTTTGGCAGGTGCAGCACATTGCTGGCTCATACTTAAGTGGTTGTTCATAGGTTTCCTTGACCCCTCTCACAATTATTTTAGTAGCCTTAGACATCCAGATCCTCCTCCAGGAGGTTGTCCAATATCCTTTTGAAGCATCCAGTCTGACTGCTGTTATCACATCAGCTCACAGAGAAGTCCACAACTGGACCTCTACAATATGTTTTTTTATCAGCCATTTAAAATCACTTGAATGTGTTAGTTGTGTCTTCTCCAGGAGAGAGTCATCCATGAGAGTTTGGATATCCTCACCAATAATGGTATGAAGAATTACTTTTATGGATAGACCTACTTAATTATTTCAACATTTAAAAATCAATTTCTTAAGGAGGTGCACTGAAATTCAGCACATTTCTTTCCTAGCCAGTATGGACTTTTATGGTGGCCTAAAACAGGTTTTAACTTTACTTAAGGGGCCCTGAGATTGCATGACACATTTACTGGGTCTGTTTATAGTTTCAGCCTATAAGAGGGAGGCATAAACATTTAATTAAAAGACATGGAAAAAAGTGGAAGAGGCTCACAATAATGTCATGTTCACAAATAAAAATATCTGAATATTTGAACATTTGCTTATATACAGTAAGATGGATGTGTTTTTGCCAAATTTCCAATTCAAAGCCTGCAAAATCGCTGGGTCCTTTATTGGATAGAAAACCTTCCGATGTCTGTGATGTGTACAAAGTACAGGAGCATGTCAACTGTCATCCAGTGCAACAGAGCAACCAGATGTGGAGAACCAGATTGGAGAATAAACAGTAGACCTGTCAATGATTCCTCAGGAGGAGGCAGCAGGACAGACCAATAGGATGACAAGGGGTATCAAATAGGGCGTTTCCCCCCAGAGAATTTGAGGAAAAGCCAACCCTGCTTTTGTCAAAGATCACCTTAGCTGCAATAGAACCCTTTTCTAAGTTTTGTCCTTCAGCCACTGCTATCTACAAGCCATGTCTACTCTGAAAGCAATTTGTGCTGGGCTCCCCCTCCGTCCTCTTCCAGAAAACAGAGGCCGAAAGAGTGGAATCCCTCACGCTCCTGTGAGAAGCCCAAATCTCATTGCAAGTGAAGAAAAAGTAAGAGTTTGTACAATTTTTCTCTTTGGACATTACCCCTATTCTTTGTGAAAAATCTCCCCATTAGCTAGGCCTATGTTCTCCTAGAGAATACAAGCTCTGTATTCCTAAAATGTTCCCTAGAATTGAGTTGGGTGGATCACCCCTGATAGACTTAGATCTGCTTCTTAAAGCAGGTCTGGTGGTCTCTGTCCAGCTATATTATTGATAGCTACCAGTTGTGAATATAAACACTGCACAGTTCTATTATATATTGCCCTTAATGCCTTTCTTTCAGGTCTGTTGAGTTCAAATGCATATCTCTGCTCATCCCACTCTGAACAACATGGTCTTGTTCAGGAATTTTCAATTTTTCAGAAGTCCTGTTGCTGGGACTTTTAAGATTTCTGAGTGTATCTTTCTTTATGGTTCTGTTCAGTAAAACGTGAGATCCTACTGTATAGATAATGCTATTTTAAAATGGGAGAAACTGTATTTATATAAATAGTAATGATATATAATAATGACTTATCACACTTATCTTAATTCAAGGAACAATGATAACAAACATAACATGAGGATCAGGCCTATATACTGTGTCTATTTTTCAGTTTGAATTTGTACTAATAATTTTTTTGTTCCATGGTTATATTTCATGTCCTTTGGTTACTGTAAATAACCATAGGAACCTAATACCCTTGAATAAACCAAAACATATTTGCCAGAATTTCCCCCCCCCCCCAGTTATTTCCTGAATTCTCTTGCTTCCAAACTGCTTTGTTGATTGAAATATGTGACAGTAGCACCCTTCACGTTCTTTTGCTTCCTCTGGAGCCTAAGCAGATTTATACTTTGCCTCTGTTTTCACTGCCCATTTCCTTAAGGTCAATTTGGGATTGTCTTCTTGCCTTTCACCCTCAAAACATAGAAAGCAACCTTTCAGCAATGAACAGAAGCCAAAAAGAGAGACTGAGATGCTAAATGCTAGAGGCAAGTGAGGTGGGAGTTCTTACAGGCAGGGGAACAGGTAGCCCAAATATTTTGCTGAATAGGTGCTTTTGCCTATAGTGTAAAATATATCCATTTCAGTATCTCACTGAATAAGCTAGCAGAAATGGTCATGTTTGTTTGCATGAGCATAGAATCATAAGGCTGGAAGGGACATTGGAAGTCTTCTAGTCCAACCCCCTGCTCAAGGCAGGAGCCTTGTATCATCTCAAGTCAAATGGTTGTCCAGTCTATTTTTGAAAACTACCAGTGATGGAGCACCGACGAGTTTGGAGTAGCATTGGCAATAAGATTCATTCTGTACTGGGAGTGTCTGCAGGGGTTTGTGTGTCAAAGTCTTGATAACAGCTGTGGCAGCATATTTGAAACTACCTCTTCCTCCTCCTCCTCCCATGGACAGTAGAAGGATGGTACTCCCATTATATGATCACATGCATTATCTTGACTTTTTTTATCCTCACACCCCCCCCTTCGCCATCTGTGGTCACCTTGTTCTGTCCTGCATATGAAAGCAGGAGATCAATCTGTGGAGTGGGGGAGGGAATGTTACAGGCCTGGATACACACCTTTGTCTGTTGCATCATTACTGATGTCTCCTAGCATAGCCATCTGAGGAAATTGCTCGGCCTAACATTAGAGATGACCTCTGTCTCCTGAGTTGATCCAGTATATAAATAAATATAAATGATAAAATATGCCAAGAGAGAATGACTTTACTCTGATGCATGTGATTTTACCCATTTTCAGCAACTAGCAGTGGTTCAGCAACTGAAAATACTTTAAAAAAAAAAAAATTGGACACTTTTAACAAAAAGTCAGAGGTCTGGTAGCACCTTTTCCATCTTTTATTAAAAGGTATATTTAAAAGCTGCTGTCTTAATAGGACTTGTTAGTTGGAAAAGGTACTGCCAGACTCTAAACCAGTGATGGCGAACCTTTTAGAGACTGAGTGCCCAAACTGCAACAGAAAACCCACTTATGCATCGTCGAGTGCTGGGTGGGTGTGGCCCATTGGGTGGGTGTGGCCCATTGGCTGGTGTGGCTGCAGTGGTAACGGCAGACTGGGTGGGACTAAAAAGTTCAATCAATCAATTCTAACTTTGCAAGATCTTTTTTTTTCCTGCGAGAAGTTGAAATTGACTGATTGAACCTTTTTTTTTTTTTGCACACGGTGGCTGAGGCCTAAAGCGAAAAGGTTTTATTAAATCCAGCTGAAGGTCTAGGACTGGGGCGACGGCGCGCATGCCCACAGAGAGGGCTCTGAGTGCCGCCTCTGGCACCCGTGCCATAGGTTCGCCACCACTGCTCTAAACTGTTTGCCATCAGAGACTAACACAGCTCTCCTAATAAAAAGGAAAGCCTATTTTGCATCTAGCTCACCTCCTGATAAAGATAGTTTCGTCTCAGCTGTATTTGTTCCTGTATTTTTAAGACACAATAATATTGTGTCTACTGCGGCTTTATCATATTATTCTTAGGGCCTGGTTTCAGGAGATTCTCTCTTTATTGGCTCTTCATTGTAAATAAACTCTTCTGGCAAAAATGTGAGGTTCCAGTCTTATGGATGTAGACAATTGCTACTGTTTTGAAACCTGTTCTTTTGCCTTTTAAGTGACAACAAATTTTTGGTAAGGTCAGCTATTCTGAGCTGGATGCCCTCCTGAGGTATGAGGACTAAGTCCTAGAAAACTGGGAGCTGCAGTGCCAACACATTTGAAAAATCCAAGTTGGGTAGCCCACCTGGCTGAGATTGCAGTGGTCACACACCGTACATTCTATGTGTGCCTGTTCATGTCTCTCTCACAGGCACGTAAATATATTTATTTTCTCACATTTGCACTGAGAAGGCTCTTGCTGCGACAATAAAGTTCCTGTTTCCTTGCACTTAACTGTATTTTTATTTTGTTCAATTTAAACAAAAATCCAAGCAATGTTTTTTTTAAATTGTGGCCAGCTTGTTAAAATATTCTTCTGTATTGATCTTGTGAGATAAGCGGTATCTACATTTGACAAATAAATAAATGTCTCTGATCTCTGAGCATTGGCTTAGTATTTGATGTACCGTATATATCTTTGCATTCATTTATTTTGATATCCTGACTTTTGATGTTGGAAGTCATCCTATCTCTTTGGTTGGAAATCATCCTCTCTATTTGGTATATTATTTATTTATTTGTTAGATTTATTCTCCAGGAGCTAAAGGTGGCTTACTAGGGAGTGTCTCTCATTTGATGATCACAGTAACACCCTTGTGAGGTATATTGGGTTGAAAAAACAAATCATTCAATGAGCCTGGACTTGAAATTAGATCCCCTCTGTCTGCCTCCAGAGATCACAGTAACTTTTTACAACAGTAACTCCTGAATTAAATAGGAATGCATGCAGTCTCAGTCTCAATCCCTCGATCACCTAATAACCAGGCTGGCTTTAAAAAAATAATAATCCCTGAGCATATTCACATAGTTCAATAACTTTAGTTGTGCTGCAGGTCTCATGGAATAGTTTCTATAGGACAATGCATTTTCAACCCCATGGTATACATATCCTGTGCTACTCAGACCAGTTTGTTCAGCCTTCCCCTTAGCATTCCAGAGAAAGATCTCCCCAATGCATCCTTGGTCTGAAGCTTTGAATGCTACTGACCAACTCATTTTAAGTTCCTTCCTTCCTTCCTTCCTTCCTTCCTTCCTTCCTTCCTTCCTTCCTTCCTTCCTTCCTTCCTTCCTTCCTTCCTGCTGGACACATCAGAGAGGAACTTATGTAGCCTACCTTGCACTTCCTCATGCATACTTATTCACATGTTCACAAGCAGAAACCATGTAGAGAGATGCATTGTGCGAACAGATCGAGCTTCAGAGTATTTGTGACACTCCTGAATTTGGTTCCCTGAAGATAAGCAATTTATTCTAATACCCCAGGCAGTTATATCATTGAAAAAAAAAACCTACTGTAAACTTTCTTAAAGTGGTAGTGGCTTTTCCTGCTTTCCTTCCCCCTACCCCTACCCCCGTTCTTCTCTATTGATTTAGTTTCTGCCCATGAATTTCAAACTCTGTGTGAACATTGTAGCATAATAAAGGGATTTAAAAAAATTAAAACATTTTAAAAAATAAACAAAAAGTAATGGAATAAATTACGAAGGCATGCCTTTCAGACGTCAGCGTTTTTGTTTGTTTTAAATCATAATTTTTGGTATACATTTTGGAGTACATCAAAGTCAGCAGAGATCTTACTTCCTCCGAGAGGAGTGGCACTTACAGAGCATGGCACAAAACTTCCTGAATGTATGCCACTTTTCTTTGTAAGAGAGGGATTCTTCCTGGATGTGTGGGCAGCGTGTGAAGATTTTGGGAAAATTGCAAATCTCTGTGTGTTTTTTTTATACTTAAAATGGGTCCATACCATAAGATGGTTTGTTTCACCATATTGATTAAACCATCATTTGCTGGGATTGTGTAACATGGAAAACTGAAAACACGAAACCTGCTGCAGCAGTCGACCCATGCAGACTAGCAGGAGAAACGGTTCATTTGAATTTTCTCTCCTGGCTTCACTTCATCATCTCCTTTTCAGCAATCGTCCACAGCCATTTCCTCACTAGTGATTTGCAGCAAACCCTTGCTAAAGTGGCATTAAGTCTGTCCTTATCTGTTATGTAGGGACACCAGTGGTTAAAATAGTGTAGAAGATGCTATAAATCACTAGTGGGGAAATAACCCAAGAGGTAATAGGGGAACATCTGGATATCTGGTAATCCTAGCACATTGCATATTGAGTACAGGAGTTCACAGTTTCTTTGCACAGGGAAAGAACAATCTTAATTTACTAGTTAATTTTACATGCACTGTGTATATTTTGTCATTTTAGGATGGTGATGAAAAAGCAGATTTGGCATCGCTCATCTCTGCTGCCAAAGAGCCAGCAGAGCTTTCTGCTTTGTTTTGTGCTTAATGTAAAGGCCTACATTAATGTTCTTTCATTTCTTCTCTGGAAAATGGGCACAGGACATTATCTTATTCATACAAAGGACTGAATGAAAAGATTCCATTGAAAACGTGCTACTACCTTAGTGGATAGACCCTCATTTTTATTCAGGATCAATCTCCTTGAATCCTTTCATAAGAGCTGGGCATGTTTCCCACTCAGCCTAACAAAATGCATGTGCTTAATTAATTGTGATAGCCACCCACTTAGTCAGTTTTAAACTTAGCTATGTTTGCTTTTTTCTCCCTTGTTTTGGCAGTTGGCTTTAAAAAATTCTCTGCGTTATTTCCCACCTAACTTGCATGGAATCCTGGCACCAGAATTTGCTAAAGAATTGAGACTCTATGGGCATATCTACATGTACCGGTTCTGTCCCCAGATTGAAATGAGGTAAGGATTAGGATTTGCCAAAAGATTGGGAATTCCAGGTTGGTATTGAAATTCCTTACTCAGTAGCTTGGGCATCATGAGCATCTGTGTGTGTGTGTGTAGGGGGGGAAATGCCCACAATGCAAATCAAGTGATGACATCATGTTTCAAATGATATCATTGGAGCTTGTACTGGATGCTAACCATTCTCATATAAAGCAGAGCCATAATTGTTTTTTACTGCCATTTTTTGAATTCATATATTCGTACCCTAAGCCATAAAATATTATTTAAAAAATGAAAATGGCTGTGTTGTGCTCTCTATCAAAAACAATCAAACTACTGATTTTGGATTACTTAGCGCCATAAGTAGATCCAGCATATCTTTATAAAGTTAGCAAAGGTTTGTCAGTGTGGCTGCTTCAAAGCTAGCAGGAGGTCACCTGCTGATTAACCAGCAAGATGAGATAAAACAAGGGTGATAAATAAGCAAACTGATTTATTGGTCAATGTAGGCAGCTGCTGGACATCCGGGAACTTTGGACTGGATTCAAGCATCATAATAAAGTGTAATGTAATTAATTTGTTTCTGGCATTGTAAACTATGATTTAGGACAGGGGTGTCAAACTGGTGGCCTGCAGGCCAGATGCGTCACGTGCGGGCCATGCCCACCCCAGCTCCGTAAAGGCAAAAAATGTGATGCAATCAAGTTTGACACCCATGACTTAGGACAATATATCAAGTCTGTTAATTGTGGATTAGAAAACAAACCACAGTTTAAAAAAACCTCTAAAAGTGTGAATTCAACCTTTGACTTGACTTTAGAGCCAATATTGACAGCTTTATAACGGTGGAAAACAGTAGACCTTTGTTTGATGAATGTCTGCTTCCAGCATCTTCATAACACTTGTGTTTGAAATCACTGGGAACTGTTACTCATCAACATGTAAAAGTAAATTTCCATCCATTTGCTCTTTATGATCTGAATGTTTGTAATGCAGTTCTTCTCTGTGGCCAACTTCTTATGGGAAATACGGCATGTAACAATTTTTTTTTCTGCAAGAAGTAAGAGATGCAGAAAACAAGATGTCAAGACTTGGCTTGTTCCTGACCATCAAAATTCCAAGACAGAGACTCCCAAGTGCCTTATTAGATTCCAATAAAGCCTATATAAGAACAAATTACAGAGCTATATTTCTCTGGCAGCCCATTTCCATAGCACCATCCATTAAAAAAGTAACTATAATGTAAAAATAGTAACACCTGTGTTATCACATCATCACATAAATAATATAATTATTTCATAATGTCTGATGCAAATATGTAATATGTTCTATGTGATGATATATATGCGTTGATACCAAACTATAAAACACTCCATGCCATTTTAAGCTTAGTTTAAGCATGTTTAGAGCTATTATCTGGGTTGAAAAATGTAGACAGCCAACACATAGTAGCAAAAGATTAGTTTTATATGCCTCTTGTCCGCCATCTAGTAGTCATCATCCATAGTGCATTCCATGTATAATGTATAGTCCTAAACATACTGAACAAACTCAGGATACGGGTCTAGACATGGCCTCAGACTGTAGGCTGGCATTGTGGGATGTTTTGATTAAGTTGCGGAATTAGGGCTGAGAGACCCAAGTACAAGTTGTCTCTTAGCGGTGGAAGCTTGGGCCAATCTCTCTTTCTTAGCCCACCCACTCCCCAGGATTGCAAAAAGGAGAGAGGAGGAAAAAGTGATAATGCCAAACGCTGTTGCATTGATCTCTCAAATATCTTTGATCATTGGATGCAAAATTCATTTGTTCTCATTGACTGATCTTGTTTACTTCATTTAATGTTTTTTGGCAAACGCATTCTGCCAGTGTAAAAGTGTAAATTATTTTGAACTTGTTTTGAGTTGACTGTAATGCACAACACAGATCCTACATTGAGCGTAGGCTGAAAAAAATTTGCTTTTGGAATTGTTCTGAGCTGTAGTTTTGAAAATCTGATAAAAGGCAATTACATTCCTCAAATGTAGTGTTCCATTTTGAAGCATTTTTGTTAACAATTGCTCAAGATCTGTTTGTTCCAATTGGATTTTATATTTGGATTCTCAAATGAACAGTTCAAATTCTGCTCACAATCCAAATTTGCATAGCAGTTAAAAACAATGAGTGCCCAAGGGCACAAAGCTCTCACTCTATAAGCATGCAGCTGAGATGATACAGATTTTCTGGACTGAGATTCTAAATAAATAAGATCAGGTAACAAAGTCAGAATAAACAATACATTTTCTTTATTCGGCATGGAATCCTTCCAAAATCAACATAGAACAAGAGAAACTGAAGAAAAAAAAACCCACTGTGATATTTCTTTTGCAGATGGATGTATTTGCTAACCAAACTGTTTGCAAATGGCACTATGTCTATTTCTATTCAATGTTGATAATTATTTCTTATCTATGTATGTGTTGTACACACATATGTATGTATTCCATGTCAGGGCTGTACAGCAGTTCAGAATTAATTGGAAAACATGGTTGTATTCATCCAGGAATGTGAACAGAACACTTGCCTACAAATCTTTAAAGGAGAAATATCTGACATATCCAGAGGGCACTATGTAGAAATAAGCCCTTGGTACACCAATCTCTCTCTTTTTTTTTGAGGGGGGTGGGAGAGGAAACCTAATTTACCAATTAGTAATCTAGATTGAGTTCAGATGGTTTTATTCATAACAGAGTGCCCTGCATCCTAATTGACTTTATCTTTATTAATTGTTTTCTATATTGGTTTTTCCTTTAATTTATCCATCAAACTGAGAATTCAGTTGTAAAAACAGAGAATAATTAATTCATCTCTACCTTTATTTCAGAGCTTATCCCATTCAGGAATATCCTTGCAAAACCAAACAAGCTGCTGCAATAATGCACATGATTATGAATAACCTTGATCCTGCAGTAGCACAGGTAATGAATATTTGATGAAAACATGGTCTAGGAAAGAAATCTCCTTGCATGTTCATGAGAATGTACTGCCTTTTATGAGGTAAATTTCAGTTTCCCCTGTAACTTGGGGACAGTGATTAGGATCATGTATTAAGTGATGGTTGTTTTAACAATACTGTACTTTGCTGAATAAACCTACAATTAGCTATATTCGAAAAATTCGATAAGTTGTAGACCATTGTTTTCAAACCATAATATCCAGCTCTCACTATTCATACATATATAACCATCATCCTATTCTCTTTCAGTCAAGCAATATTATCAAAGTGCAGAAAGAAATTGTAAACCAGAGGGTTATTCCCTGTTCTCTGTATTCTACGTTTTGTATTATTGTAACTGTTTTTATCCCGAAAATGCTTTTCAAAGGGCAACTGGATTTTCTTGATTGTTTCATGAGAAACGTTGCACTTCTCATCCAAGAAGTTCATCAGAGATGGGCAGCCATATAAATTAAATAAATAAATACATGTTCTGCACCATGCCTCATCTTTTATTCTTTAATTTTTTCACTTGTCTCTTTCTAAGAATCTTATCAACTTTAAGTAGGATTTTCATAGTCTTTCTCTTCCTTTCAACCCATTCATTTTTCCTCTATATATTTTCTTTATAACATAATCCTTTATTTTCTGTATATGATAATCGACTTCACTGTACAATTTTTGAACTGGTGACTCACTTTTGTGTTTAGTCAAAATTGATTCATTACCCATTCATTCTTGACTCTACAATTTTTTAGACATACATTTCTTAGTTTGTCATTCCCATTGCACCCAACTTTTATTGTCTCCCAATTTAACTAGCTCTCATTTCCAGAGAAGCAGTGGGCAGAAGCAAACTCTTATAAGCAAGTTCCATTTTCACTTCTTTTGACCAGTTTCCATTCCTCACAACAACTTCATATTATAAACTACCGTTTCCATCTATTTTCCCATATTTAGTAAACATTCTACCAGTGCATACAAATTTATCAACTTGCTCTTGTTTTTTTGACATTTATATATAGCTTACAAACATTCACTCCATTTTGTCTATCACATGTACCTATCTTGGTCTTTGGTACAATAATTTTCAGATTTATATTCCTTGTTGCATCTGTCTATCATTCCCTGCAAACCATTTGTCTTCTCAAATTTAAACACAGCATTATCCATATACAAAGTGCATACTATATATGTTCATGACTCATGTCAATATATGTCTACCATCGTCACAAAAGTTTCTTATACAATACATTTCTGACACGTTATTATATATTTATTATATATTAAACAAGCAAGGGAGCCTTGTACTTCCTTGCCTTACTCCTTTTTCAGAGTCGAAACATTTCTTAAGGATTCTGTTAATCACACATTTTACTTCCATCATATATTTTTCTTATCATATTCAGCAACCCTAACCAAGCCTGTATTGTGTTCTTTCTCTAAATCAATATATAATGCATAAATATTTATTTCATCAAAATTGCTCTGTATTTTCTCTATCTCATTTAATATTAACCATTATTTGCTCTCTTTGACTACATTTTTTACAACTTTTATGTCTATATATTATAAAATACCTTTCATCTTTTTTGCATCATTTATATGCTGTCCTCAAGATAAAGATCTTGTTCTGGAGATAGACATAAGAGATCTTAATATCACTGTATAGGAGTTGTTTTGAAATCTTGTATGGATTTAAAATGTACCTTTTGCAGTTTCCTCAGGAACTTGTAACATATGGAGGAAATGGACAAGTGTTCAGCAACTGGGCACAGGTATGATATTGTTGATATATTTTCAATCACAAATGGGAAAAAAATATTCTGTTTAAGCAAAGTTTGATGAGCAGCTGACCATAATTGAAATCTATTGTAACTTTTACTTATTTTATGCACGAGGAGAAAAGTGAGGATGAATCTGATTGATGATGTAACCTAGCTGGATAATGAAACATCGGCAAGAAAGCATCCAAACTCAGAAATCACCAAGGACTCCACAATTTTGTGCTTCCATAAAGCAAAGCTCAAAGGAGATTGCACCCAGGACTATCCCAACTTGAAGAGAAATGTGCAGGAGGACCTATGTGACTACATACACCAGGGGTCTTCAAACTTGGCAACTTTAAGACTTGTGGACTTCAACTCCCAGAATTCCTGAGCCAGCCACGGCTGGCTGGCTGAGGAATTCTGGGAGTTGAAGTCCACAAGTCTTAAAGTTGCCAAGTTTGAAGACCCCTGACATACACCAAGCCAGTTAGTTCACTGCTAACTTCATGCACTGCTTTCACCTTTTCTCAATAAAGAGATAGATGGACGTGCAGCAAGTCCCTATGCACAGAACTGGTCAGTTCTGCTGACTTGTTTTTTGAGAATTAGGATTCCCGGATTCCCAGGCAGAGTGGAGCCTTCTGAGTTTTTTGTTCTCAAAATAGCAACTATGCTTCCTAAAAATATATGATGAGCATGATTTTGTAACTAGCGTGCCTTGGTGTACTTTAGGGCATGCATCTTGAGTTGCGCAGTGCAACCGAGACAACACAATCTGTGGACGCCTTCTGTCTGTACTTTTGCTCCTATTCTGATAGGAGTGTGATACCTCAAAAGAGTTTCACAGCAGAACAAACAATACTTCTTTTGTCATTCTGGTTACTTAAGAATAGCTATTGGGTGAATGATTTTATTTCGTTGCGATAAAGCCAGCTTGTTTCCCCCCTGCTTGGTATTGTGAAAAAGAGACTGTTTTAAAAGATGTGTGACTGTAGCAAAACTGCACCTCAAAATGTTGTTCCTGCTGCATGTTATCAATGCTGCCTTTTTTTTTTCATTTTTAATGAGTTACAAAAACTCATTTATAATTTGCCATGTTTGCCCTGGAATACCCTTTTTCTTACAGATGCCTGATCCACATTATTTATTTATTTATTTATTTATTTGTTTGGTATCTTCTCCAGGAACTGAGATTAACTTTCCCTTCCTCCCTTGATCCTTGTAGCAACCTACTGAAGTAGACTAGATCTCAATGATAGCAATTGGCCCAAAATGGTCCAGTAGGTTTTTCTGCTGAATGCCTGAATGTCTCAACAATGAAATCCAATACATTTGGGAAACAATTGATTAAGAATGGCTGGATGACACTTTTAATGAATACAACATAAGAATATAAGTAGTGCCCTGCTGGATTGTATCCCTGTGATACATCTGGTCCAGTAGTTTGTTTACACAGTGGCCAACTAAGTGCACAAAGAAGTCTACTTGTCACCCAGTGGTGGGATTCAGCTGGTTCGCACCACTTTGGCAGAACCGGTAGCTAATTTTTTGTTGCCCAGGCCCAGAACGGATTTCCAGAAGCACCATCCACACAGAGAACCGGTTGTTCACATATTTGAATCCCACCACTGTTGTCACCCAACCGATAACCTCCAGAGGCAGTCATATTTCCATCACGGCTTTGTTGACTAAAACTTATGCTATCACAAAATACCTATGATGATTTGGAAAATGGTAAATACGAGAGTAGGAGATGGGACCGGATCAAAATTGCCATTAGTTCTAATGACAGCTCCTTTCCAAAAAGAAAATTGAGAAGAGGGCAAGGAGACTTTGAGAAGAGAGCAAGGAGACTTTGTTCTTTTGCAGGAAAAGTATACAAAGAACCAATCAATCAAACCTACCAACCAACCAAGTTTCTTTAGAACTCCTGGCACAAATCCAAGCGTCTACTAGTGCAAACCTTTGTAATAGGAAATGCTCATTCCAAAGTCCTTTGATGAAAGGAAAAACTAAAAAAATGCAATATAGAAAGCTGAGAGGGGAGCTAAATTATTGTTCACAGCACCTGGGAAAAAGAATCCTTAGCCTGCTCCTCATCCCATCTGCCCTGTCTTCTCCTTCTTGCATCCCAAGTCACTATATTTTTCCCTGGATTTTCTTTTGTCTGGGGTTCATTGAAATCAATGGGCCACTAAAAATAGGATTGGACAGGAAATCCAAAAACCTGAAATTGTATTGGGATTATATATTGCCTGAATAGTTTTAATGTCTTGAATGAAAAGTTCTGATTGATTGTGCAGTTTCAAATATTGAATTGTACTATGAATAGAGCTACCGGCACTTTTCTATATAATTCTAATGATAATTTCTACTGTGCCATCATAAAAAAGGCTGTTAACCAGTCCATGTTTTCACCCCACTCATCAGTTCCCCAAGAGTAGGAAAAAGTTTATTTTTTAATTCCCGCTATGAATAAGGGAGAAACAGTTTCTGTGTGAAAATTTTAGATTAGGAGCTCATCGTCTATTCCCACCTGATAATGCATTTTTAATCAGCCTCACCCGTTTTCAGGAATTCTCATCAAGTGGTCTCTCGCCATTCTGTCTGGTCTAGCTATTAAAAATCTGTAGAACAATGATCCTTTTAAGACAAGAAGCTAATCTACTACTTCTTTCCTTTCTCTAGTTCTGGCTGGTGATGCACTATTTATCTGAGATGACTGAGGAACAGACATTAGTTATGTACAGTGGACATCCCTTAGGACTCTTCCCAAGCCATTGCAATGCACCCCGATTAGTTATCACTAATGGCATGGTAAATAAAGGCAACAATATCTCCTCTTCACTGTTTCTTTATCATTGTGACACTTCTAGTTTTGACCTTTCAGTAGGTCCACAATAGTTATTTATACTAAGCATGAAGCCACATCTCTTCTAGAGAGATTGGGCCTTTCATTAGTAATTTGTAAAAAGGTAAAGGTTTCCCCTGTGTGGATATGTCCAACTCTAGGGGATGGTGCCCATTTCTGTTTCCTAACTGAGGGAGCCAGTACTGCCTGAAGAAGCTTCTGTAGACATGTGGCCAGCATGACTTAATGCTGAGGTGCATGGAATGCTATTTCCTTCCCACCAAAGTGGTACCTATTTATCTATTGGCATTTGCATGCTTTTGAACTGCTAGGTTGACAGGAGCTGGGACAAGTACAGGAGCTCACACCATCACATGATACTTGGGCCCCGAACTGAAACCTTCCAGTTAACAAGCCTCTTAACTGCTAGGCCACTGCTAGGCCACCACTATGTCTCCTTATTTTCAAGGTGGATGGAAGTTCCACCATCCAAGCTGGATATTGAGGGATCAGGATTTTCAAGGATTGGATATCCAGAACAAGTCTGGATTCAGTTACCAAAAAAACATTCCTATGCTGATATACACAGGATTTATCAAATGAGAATTCCATCATTTTCTAACGGAGAGTTCCTATTCAGCTGTCAGTCAGCTACATTGCCCTCAAATATATCATGTGACAAGGCTACAACATATATAGTTTTAAGGCTGTATGTGCTCTTACCAGAATTTCGCACAAAATGCTACCAAACTATATAAGCGACAAGACTATACATAGGATATGTGTCTGTTAACTATATTTAATTGACAGAATTCAATCTACTACGTGTAATAAAATTACTTTAGTTTTTTTTCTGGTCCCCCCTTTCTTTGTCCTGATCTTTCCCTCTTTTTGGAGGGTGGCCCGCAGCATGTCAGTCAGTATAACCACTGGTTGAAAAAAGATTCTGCCCCTCAGTACAAAGCATAAAGCCATTTAATTTCCTTCTGTTTACTTTACTTTAATTTTCCAGCTCACATTTGGCATTCTGGTTCCATGGAAAGCCAGATCACCCAGCCATCTCAGTTTGCAATTAGTAAGGATTATTTGTTTCCATTGAACAATCCTTCTAGTCATTGTGAAAATGTATTAAGATTGACCATGCTTTGAAGTTGTGGGTGCTCCAACACTGCAGGGTTTTAAAAAGAGATTGTACAACCATTTGTCTGAAATGGTTCAGGGTTTCCTGCTTGAATGGGGGCTGGATTAGTAGACCTCCAAGGTACCTTCCAACTCTTATTCTGTAAACCTGAAAAAAATTATTCCTGTTTTAAGAACTTTATTAAATCAAATTAATCCAATATGTCTTATAAGAATGAGCATATGAACCCACACAGGCTATAAGAATGGAATTTAAGGGAATATGTTTAAACAAAATCTGGTTCAGAGACTATTTCCTTAATTTTTCATTCCTACTAATTTTGTTTACTTTTTTTAATTTAGGTAATCCCTAATTATTCCTCTAGAGAGGAATATGAATCTATGTTTGCAAAAGGAGTTACAATGTAAGTATCCATTCTCAAGTTTCTTTTTTTAATCTCTTCTGTAAAATCATAGCGTTGGAAAGACAGAATGCTGATATACAAATTAGAGCATTTTCAGTAAAAATCTGTCTAGGCTGCACTTGAATAGATCTAGTGAAGGGGAGCTGATAGTCTCTCTGAGTGATTGGTTTCACTATTTATTTATCTCATCATTAAACTTTATCTTTTAACATTCAGTTGGCATCTGCTTTCCTATACTTAAATTCATTGCTCTGTTTCTTGTATTATGGAAGGGGAGGTTATAACATTTGACTTTCTTCTTTGATGACATATTTTTCAGGTGTTGGAAGAGTCCTATTAGATTTTCCCCACTTTCATTTTTCTCTTCCAAACATTTCCAGTTTTTTACATCTCTCTTCATAAGACTTAATGTTCTAATCCATTGATAATTCTCACTGCCATGTTCCAGTTTCTGTGAATCCATTTTAAAACTGATTACAATACTGCAGAATGGCTCTGACTCGTGCAGATTTCAATTCAAGTAACATATGAATTAATGCTTCTAATAATGCAGCCTAAAATTTCATTCCCTTTTCCACAGAAGTATTACAGTGCTGATTCATACCCAGTTTGTGATCAATCTTTGAACATCTTCAAGCCAAATATTCTCCATACTATAACTTTGGATCTATCACTCAAATGTCATTATTTTCAGCTTTCTTCTCTAACTTGTGAAGATAGGTTTACATTTTCTTTTGCCATTTTAATTGTTCCACCCAATTTAGAATTATTTACATTTTTTCTCTCTCTTTACTCAAGCCATTAATATAAATATTGAAGATTAGTGGGTACAAGACTTAATTTGTCAGATATCATTTGATATTACATTTCAGTTTTGTGAAAAAGTATTGGTGATTAACTGGACAATCTATATCACTAGGCTGATGAATCATTGTAGGTGCATATTTATTGTTACCATTGTTGTTTGCTCTCGTAATATCATTCAGATCTATCTGAGAAAATAGAATTTTTCTTTTACAGGTATGGACAGATGACAGCTGGAAGCTATTGCTACATTGGACCACAAGGGATAGTCCATGGAACTGTGGTAAGAACTGGGCCAATGTAGAAGAATACTTTTTGAAAATGAAACCACCAATTCATTGTTGTTGTTTGTCACAATATATTTACACTAGACAGCCAGTTTGATGTAGTGATTAATGCGCCAGGTTAGATATCAGGAAACCAAATTCTAGGGCCACCTTTAGGACAAAACCAGCTGGGTAACCTTAGGCTTAGGCCAATCATACTCTCTCAGCCCTAATAAAGAGGCAATGATGAACCATTTCTGAGGTTTTGCCAAAAAACCTGCAGGGTTCTGCCTAGACAGTCACCAGGAGTCAACACTGACTCAAAGACACAATATATAGATGTATGTATATATTATGCATGTTTATTTATTTATTTAGACTGGTTTTACTGCTTTGTTGAAGACAGGGCTTAGGGATCCATTTTATAGTGCTTGAGAGTTTTTATTGTAATAAACATAAAGCAGTAATTCCCAAACTCTGTGCCATAAAAGAAAGACTATTGTACCCCTAAATAAACTAGATCAAGGAACACAAGCTGGTGTTTTTTAGATATTTTTGGGTAATGCCCTTATGATTCCTATCGACATAGCATGCTGGCTCAGGCTGATTAGAGCTATTCAGTAAAATATCTGGAATTCCTTGAATTAAATCATTAAGATTACTGTAAACCTATTGGTGTCCTCACGCAGATGAAGAGAAACAAATGACAAAACATATACAGTACTTTGATGTGCATATATAGAAGGAGTGGAGTTTGCTTTGTAATGTTACAATGCACATTTTCTTATTCTGATGAGAACCTCCAGATTCAATGGATAATTTCAGAGTCAATAAATGCTTTTTATTGAGGCATATTGAGGATAACCTGCAAAGAATAATTTATTTAATGCTTTCTCCTTTCCATTAAAGAGATTTTCAATTATCTGTCATGTTTCTAGTTCAAATATTATATATCTTTTTCTCATAAACAATGACCATTTTCACACTAGTGACTTTATTAAGTTTCCATAGCATCACCCAGCTATTATTATCATAAAATAAATGTTGATCTTATTGCTGTTACTGTTCTGGCATGTAGAAAATGCCATCAGTTTCTAGCAGTGAAAATAACTAATGTCTAGATATGGCAAAATTACACTCTAGGATGTATATGTCAGAACAGGCTCTCAAATGGACTACAGATAAAAGTCAACTGTGACTCCAGTACTAATTCAGGAAAAAATAATAATTACCTTATCTAGAAACTTGGAAAATACTGTTTTGAAACATTGCTTTCTGCCAGTTCAGTTTATTTATTCAAGTTTATGATTGAAAGAGTTTTAGATAGATAGTCTTTCCTATCAATTGCTAATGGGAATTATTTTAACTGGAGATGCCAGTGTCAAAAACTGGAACTTCTGGCAAAGCATCCTAAGTTGTAGCCTTTCTTTGTTAAACACTACTATAAAGAGATGCATGTATTTAGAAAATTAGTTTCTGTAGGCACTGGAGTTTTTGGGGCACTTACTGTATGGAGCTTTCCTGCCAGTAAGAGCTTTGAAATCCATTTTCTTTAGCTGAGACATTTGTGTCCTGATTATTCCCCAAGCAGTGCTTAAAAAAATCATGAAGCAATTCCCCCATGAAAACTGTCCTGATCTATTTGTGTCACACATAGAAAAATATCTGGCACTTCTGAATTGGATAGTGCATGTCTTCACAGCAGTTTGGAATGCAAATAGAGAGAAAGTGAAGTTCAGTGGTAACTTGAAGCTGTGTTTGTGGTATTTGTGCACACTAAATGTACATGCACAAATATGTATAAAAATCCATATGATAAACACCTTTACATGTGCATGCATGCTAGCCACACGGGATTCCGCATGATTAGTATTTTGTTTAAACTGGATTGCTATCTTTGGCTCCTTTCTTTCACACGCATCAACATGTATATGAGACTATAAATGTGCTACAGTCCCTATATTTCTCGCTATAGTTAACAGTGCTCAATGCAGGCCGCCGATACTTAGGGGTGGAGAATCTGTCTGGCAAAGTCTTTGTAACATCTGGCCTTGGAGGAATGAGTGGTGCCCAAGCAAAAGCCGCAATCATTGCTGGATGTGTGGGAGTTATTGCTGAGGTAAGCCTCTGTGTTGAGTTATACTCTTCTGCTTTCATTCAGGTTGTCCCATTCTTCAGTTTCCAGTTCTATCCATTCATTCTTTCCCTGTTTAAAAACTGGCATCAGATGTCACCGCAATCCCTTCAGCAGACCCAAGAAGGTTCCATACCCATTTGCACTCTCAGATACCTGATGCATATCTTCCACAAAAGGATTTTGTGGCTAGCCAATAATGAAATGTTTAAATATTATTTTCATATATTTATGTTTGCTCTTCTTTTAAATACCACATCAAATAATCCCTTTATATCCATCCAAGCAACTTGCATAGTTTTTATGCATCAATATCCACATTCAGGATGCTTAATGTCTACTGCAGGTATTTCATCCCTCGCCTAACAATCTAGGAAGAGCCCAATAAACAATGCTAGTGTACAAAAAAAAGGGTAAAAACAGCAGCTACCCTTGCATGCTTCTTCCGCGTGGAACTTTTGTCTCTCTGGTATTTAAAATATGATGGATGGAAGAATCAATCACACTGAAGCAGACTTATTGTCATTCTGTAAAAAAAGATGCATTCCTTCAGACAGTCTCCCTAATTTTTCTGTGTAGAATGACAGCAGTCCTAAATTGTTTTTCTGATGCCAGCTCCATTTTATTTATAACTGGCTTACAATACTATTATTGTTTTCAAAGTCAGTATATTGGGTTTTGGATGCCAGTAATTATTTTTAATACCAGTAATATGCAAACAGAACATATAAGATTAAAAGTTGGAATCTTACTGTTTATTAAACTGATGTCAAGCCAGTTTTTTTTCTGGATTTTTTTTATATGTAATATCAGTAATATCATGTAATCTGTCCTTCTCTATCCTGTATCATTTGTAAATTTATTACGGCTTGCTAATGAATAAGTACATTGTAATAAGAGAGATTTTATATAGAGTTCGCTAATAATTGGTAAAATCTTAATGTGTAAGAACAGAGATGTTTCACTGTTTGAGAATGGGTAAGTAAAATTAATGATTATAGGTAAAAATCAAATCTTTATGTTTCTCTAATTTATTTCTCAATTTTCTCAATGTTTTCTTAGAAACTGATATAGACAGATAAGGTTAGCTGCAGTGATTTCAATAGGCTTAAACGGTCTGATTGGACGGCCATCTATTGCAGGGCAAACATATCTGGGCTGCAAATCTCCAGACACCCACTAGATGACAACAAAGAGAATTTTCCATACCATAGAAGTTCTCCAAAAATTTGAAGCCCAGATTCAGAAACCCTACATACTGCATATTAAGCCCACAAAGTTTAGCAAAGTCTTCATCCAGATGTTTGTGTATAGAATGTTATACAGTATTTCATGAATTTAATTCCCCCATGGACTTATACAAGCTGCACACAGTCCTGCCATTCCAATCTTGCTTCGTGAGAACATTCTTCTGTCTATTTAAATCAGAGTAAGGAGGGAATTTGCTATTGAGAAGATGCAAATGTTGTTGGGCAGAGCCTAATTTTTGCTGCAAAGAGGTTGACAAAGAGGTCACATCTTGTTCATTCAAGAATCCCCAAGGAGATGAAATGGTTTCATGTAGATCAAGCCTCAGGGTTACAAGTTTAGAGCTATTAAATACAGCAAGACAAGCTTTCAATTTACTTGTGTAATTTTTCACTATTGATTGGGAGAGAATCTTTTTTCTAAATTAGTTCTAACAGGAAACCTCACTCATAACTTGTGTTTCTTAGACCATGAATAGCTTTTTCAGAACTAAACTTGTTGTCATACTGTGTTGGTGTTTAACTTTAATTTTTACTTGCTACTCATCATGCATATAAAATACAGAAAGATTAGTTGTGCCTGATTTTTTTTCTCCTGTAATACAATCTCTCAGGTTGACGAAGCTGCTCTTTTAAAACGTCATCATCAGGGATGGCTGATGAAAATCACTAGAAGTCTGGATGATTGCATTGCTCAAGTTAGGTATGGCTCAGGAAGTATGTTCTTTAGTGTCTAACAGAATAACAGATTGGAAGAAATCTTGGAGATCTTCCAGTCCAACACTCTGCTTGAGCAGGAGACTCCATATCATTCTAGACAAATGGTTGTCCAATCTCTTCTTAAAAATCTCTAGTATTGTTGCACTTACAACTTCTGAAAGCAATTCATTTCACTGATAAATTGTTCTCACTATCAGGAAATTTCTTCTTAGTCCTAGATTGGATCTCTCTTTGGTAAATTTCCATCTGTTACTCCTTGTCTTGCCTCAGGTGCTTTGAAGAATAGGTTGACCCCCTCTTCTTTGTGACAGCCCCTCAAATATTGGAAGACTGTTATCATATCACCCATAGTCCTTCTCTTTTTTAGACTAGACATGCCCAATTCTTGCAACCATTCATTATATGTTTTAGCCTCTCACCGTCTAATCACCTTTGTTGTCTCACTAATTAATATGATATGCCAGTCCAAAACTTTGGAATGTCTTTTGAATTTGGAGAAAAATGCTATTAAAAAACAACCTACACCCCAAAGACTGACTTTCTAAGACTGACACATTTTGCAACATTTGTGGATGACTGTTGGACAAACAAGTAGGTTCCAGGTTCCACGGACCTTTGATCAGCTCCCATCCATACAAGACTTTACAGTTAGTTATAAACTGGCCCAGAGGTCCTCAATCCAAGTCCTAACCAGGACCTAACCAATCTAGATTTTTAAGAGCAACCAAGGTCAGTTAGGTGCTGTTAACAAATTATCTTAGTTAAGAATATAACATATAGATTAAGTTTCTTAAGGAAAAGAATATATATTGAAATAAATACAATATATCCTTTCACATAAGTACCATTTATATTCTACAAATTGTCACATTTGGTTAAACCCTGTAACATTTTTATTCTGGGCAAATGTTTTGTGGAGACAAGTTGGGAGTAGTTGTGAAGGCACCAGACTGGACATTAGGAAACCACTAGTCCTGCTTTAGCCTCAAAACCAGCTTTGTGACCTTGGGCCGATCTCTCTCACTCCACCCTTAGAAGCAGGCAATGACAAACCATTTCTGAAATCTTGCCAAAAAAACTGCAGTGCTAGTATAGGTAGTCAGTAAGGAGTCAAAGCATACTTGATGGCATTTCCCTGTCCCCATAAACAATTGTTTTGCATCCATAATGCTAACATTCTGTTTAAAATATTTACACAGAGAAGCCAAGAAGAACAAAATGGCTCTTAGTTTGGGATTTCATGGGAATGTGGTAGATCTTTGGTAAGTAAGCAGTTGATCAGGGATCCTCTTGACAGTGATATGTTTTTAATATTTGTTACTTTATCTGCCCTGCTGCCCTAGCCATAAAATGAAATAGATCTTTACTCTTTAATTGAATATTTCAATTTCTTTTGTCCCAGATTTGTGTAGTATCCTTCCTACTGTATGTTAGTGTTGTTTATACATGAGAACTACTCTGTTAGAAGCCTTGATGCAATTTTGAATTCATTTTCTTGATTTATAATGTGAATGATTCAATGCCACCTTTTCTTTTTCGTTGTAGAAGAAAAGTGATTTATTTTTCAAAACAAAGTTGATAATATGTTAAGTGACAGCATTTCATGTCTGACTGTGATCATCATTGCAGACTGACGGGTGTGTGAGAAAATGATGCTGAATTTGCTTCCCTTGAGAAAGTATGTGTAAGAGTTTTGAGTGAAACACGTGTTTGAAATAAGTGGGATATGCACATGTTTTATGGGTTGACTGAATCATTTATTTCTTAAAATGCATTTTTACCAAATGCGTATTGAATAATAATTTTGTTTAAATTTTCTCAAGATTCTCTTCCTTTCTGCTTATTTTTTCTCAGTTTCCTGTTTTTCTCTTTCTGTATGTAGGGAAAGACTGGTGGATGAATTCAATACTACTGGAGAACTATTAGTTGATTTGGGATCTGACCAAACATCTTGTCACAATCCATATAATGGTGGATATTACCCAGTTCAGCTAAGCTTTAAGGATGCCAACCAACTCATGTCTAGTGATCCCATAAAATTCCAGGCTCTTGTAAAAGAAAGGTATGGCAATCATTTTCATGATTTATTTTAATCATCTGGATAAAGTCTTAAAGTGTTTATTTTCATTCTCTTCTGGTTCTTTTAGCAGTTTGGGATATTAGGTTTTGGATAGAAAAGATTCATTTTTGAATAGGAGTCAGACAATCAGTTCTGCCAAAATCTAGTTATAAACTCTAGAGCTCTTGCCACCTTCTCATTAATGGAATCTTGACTTATGGGACATTTGCAGTGAGGACATCAATGGAGAAATGGTCAGTCCCTCTGTCCTCACACTGTGCTGGCCACTTGTGCACTCCCTCATGCACTCCCCCACCTGGCAGCATCCATTTGGCTGCCTGCTGGGAAGGGAAAGGAAGGGAGAAGGAAGAGGGAGAGGGGGAAGGAATGAAGGGAGGGAGGGAGGGAGGGAGAAGGGAAGGAAGATTTCTGACACTCCCTGCAAGAGTCTCACAAAAAAAAAAAAAACTTAATGGAGAAGCCAATAGAAAGTTAGAGATTGAACCAGCTCTCCTGAATTTTTGCCCACCCATTGTCATTCTGTTTCTCTAGTTAAGCAAGAAGATATCTGTGAAATGGTGATCTAATGGGGCACCGGTTATCTAAAGGGGAATGGTTAATTTAATGAAGAATCTGGAGTCCTTAGTACTCTCTGAACTTGGTTGAAGAATGTGGATTAGGACTGCTGTATGCTCCCCTATCCTATTGCCACATTACTATTGAAATCAGGAGTTTCTTCCTTTTAATAAAAGAAAAATTGCAAAACAAATTATTTATTTCAGCAGTGAAATCTGAATCCAGATTTCTCATCTTCCACATTTACTCAGTAAACTATTTTCTCTCGCACAGTGTCCCATAGTTCAAACTGAATCTTCTTCTCTTTTTTTTTGATGACCTAAGACGGTGCCAAAAGTAATGTTCCATTTCTTTTGTTCTTTCAGTCTTAGAAGACAAGTAGCTGCCATCAACAAGCTATCTGATCAAGGAATGTTTTTCTGGGATTATGGCAATGCTTTCCTTCTAGAAGCCCAGAGAGCTGGTAAGGAGAGAATGTCTTCCCTTTTTTTGGCATGGAGTGCATCACATAATTTCTGCATGGGAGCAGGCATTTTGTATTACTCTTGTGTGTTGTATATGATAATTTCCTGATCAGAACAACTATTAATTCACTGGATGCAGAAGTACTTCTCTGCAGGATTGTTATAAATTCTTGCACAATCCTGTTCCCCAGCTAGCCATGTTCTTAGTGCAGCAATATCCAGTCTTATTTTACTCAACTGCTGTTTTGTTGGGTGTTGCATTTCCTTCTCACTGAACATTTGCCTTTAAATTCTTTGGAAGGTGCTGATGTTGCAAAAAGAGGAGGCAACAAAGGAGAATTTCGGTACCCTTCTTATGTTCAGCACATTATGGGGTATGTACAAGAGGAAAATACAGATCATCAATCCTTTTCTATCTAGAAAGGAATGTATCTGGAGACTGGGATGGGAAAAGGGAAGACCTGAAAGAGCTGCCAGATGTGAACTTTATTTTTCTTAAGTCACTTTAAGTAACTTTCAATTGCCTTGCAGGAGTTAAAAGGCTATAAACTAAATTCTGAGTGCTGCAATCACAAATATTTTGGGAAGTTGTGAGAGAAATCTGAAATAGAGAAAAGTAGCGTGACAGTTCTAGTAGTAACAATCCAAATGTATATGTGATAAATCCAGTGGTGGGATTCAGCCAGTTCACACCACTTCGGCAGAACCGGTAGCTAATTTTTTGTTGCCCAGGCCCAGAATGGATTTCCGGAAGCAGCATCCACACAGAGAACCAGTTTGTTCACATAATTGAATCCCACCACTGGATAAATCTACATGTTTCTCCTCACTCTTCTTCAGAAGGCCCAGGCTTGAGGAGATACAGTATGACCAATAGGTTTATCTGGCTACCAACATCTGCATGGCTAGACGCCCAAGGCTAACTCTTTTTCTTCCCTCTTCCCTATGATACCCTTGCCTAATCTGGAGGATGCACTGGCAGGCCCTTTCAACTCATGATTGAATGAATCTTTATTACACCCAAAGACCAGAGATACAAGATATAGCTGTGAATAGCTAAACAAAATTAAATACAAGTAGAATAATACAGGCAATTGGAATAGTTAATACTAAAAGTACGTTGCAACTGAATTCCTGTTACTTTGGCACAACAATTATAGGTAAACTCAAGTGGCCAAATGACCACAGATATATTGCTTATGTCTGCAAGTAAAGCTTTGTTTAAAGTTCTAAAATAGGGATTCAAAGAGCTTTGTGTTTGGATTAGTCTGTTCGAAATAGCTGAAATTCTTCTACCCTCGCATAATGAAAGAAAAGCATTGCGAACCATAAGTATAAATAAAATAGGAATTTAAGCTATCTTTTCAATATTTAACTGTGTTTTTTCCCCAGAGATATTTTTTCTATGGGATTTGGCCCATTTCGGTGGGTTTGTACCTCTGGTGACCCAGAAGACTTGACAACCACTGATTTTATATCCACAACAGTGCTTGAGGAACTTATTGACCAGGGAGGTAAGACTTGTTGTCTTCTAGGTATAGAGGGGAAATAATAGAGCATGAGAAAAATAACTTGCAGTTAATTATATTTTATAATTTTAGACTGTAACTATCAAATTATTATACTTTTTGAGGAATGAAAAGCCTATTTTTTCATGTGTTTATTTGCTCTAAATTATCTCCATTGTATGTACTGTAACATGCATATACCAATGACACTTCCTTGCATATGACCATAATTGTGGTCTCAAATTTCTTCAGATATATTTTATTCAGCATTGCATATATTTTAATATTTCAGGAAAGGGATATATAAAATATTCATTCATTCATCCATCCATTCTTTAAATATTTTGAATCAAGCAAAAGGCCTGGTGACCGCATAGGCATACCCCTACCTATTTCTTGGCAAGCAATTTGCCATTGTTTGAATAGAATAGAATAAAATAGAATAGAATAGAATAGAATAGAATAGAGCTGGAAGGGACCTTGGAGGTCTTCTAGTCCAGCCCCCTGCTCAAGCAGGAGGATCTATACCATCTCAAATAGGTGATTGTCCAGTTTTCTTCTGGTATGTTTCCTCAACTTGGATAGAAATTGAACTGGGGAAAAAAATTGTGGCTGGACTTGCTCCCATAGCATTCATGTTATAACAAGCATCTGGGCACTGTTTTAGTGTAGCATCTACAAGCACTTTCAGAATTTCCAGATATGTCCATGTAGACCAAAGAATACATGAAGACCAGGCCCCCCAAGCCAGTCCAGATGGATTTCATGTTTGATGATTTTGAAAGTTGTTGAGGGATCATGGAAGGCTAGATAGAAACATAATCAGGGAATATTCATCCTAGGATTTTGCACTAGCTAATTTTCTGGTCAAACTCTTATTAATTATCTTTGAGAAATGTCAGAGTACTGGTGAAATGCCAGAGCATGGCAGCTGAGCAAATGTCTGTATATTCAAAAGGGGAAAAATAGACCCAGGAAACTACAGAGCACTCAGTCTGACATCAATATCCAAGAAGATTCTAGAACAGTTCATAAAGTTTTGTAGTTTTGTGAAATAAAAATATGTGTGTAAGCACTTTGAAAACAACACATCAACATAAATATAATTTCCAGATCATGGGAAATAATTGAGCAGATTTTATTTTAAGTACTGTATCCAGTTTTTGGTCACCTTTTAAAAAAAGGATTCAGAGAAACTGAATAGCAACAGCCACAGCAACAAAAATGATAAAAGAATTAGGATCATGCCTCTCTGAAGAGAGATTGGAGGAGCTGGATAAGTTTATCCTTTAGAAATGATTGCTTGGTGGATTTATTATAATGCTCTTCACATTCCTGAAAGAATGTTACAGGGAAGAAAGTCAAGACTTGTTCTCTAGTGCAAGACATGAAATGATGGATTTAATTCATAGAAAAGCAGATTATGATTATCCAGAAAGGTGATGTAGTCTCCTCTGTTGGATGTTTTCAAATGGAGGCTAAACAGCCATCTATATGCACTGATTTAATTCACTGAGTATGTTTTGGAATTGATGGCCTAAATGGCCTCATCCAACTCTATGATTTCATGATTTTAAGTAATCATTTTTAATGTTGTTGAATCACATCAGTTGTTTGTGCACATATCTCAGGATTCATGTATGGATATAAGTTTGCATTTCTATATGAACAGAATGCATACTGTGACAATCATTTGAGTGCTTGACTATAGAGAATCAATTTTGAACCAATTCATAACCCTGTTTTCTGTCTTATCAAGGAGAAATGTGAAGTATATAATAGGAAGAACAAGTAAAAAGTTAGATAACTCACAATCAGTTCAGTCAAGATCTTCTGAATTGGCTTTCTTGTATTCAGAAACCCTTTCACTCTTGACAACAGGATATACAGAAAGACATTTGCTAATCCTTTGCTATGACATTTCTTACTAGTTTCTCAGTGATCATTGAAGTACTGGCATCAGGATTGTTGCTGGGAAGATAGAGGCCATATTGGCCCTTTTAATTTCAAATAATATTTTAAAATTCAAAATTAGTTGCTTGAAAATTAACCAGCATGTCAAAGCTGCCCTACTAATGGAAAAAATGGTTGTTCTGTAAGAACCAGAATATATGCTAAAACAGTTTCCCTAGACCAGGGCTGTAATGGGAGTGCAACGATGCTAAATAGTTTTAAGGGAAGAATGTACTCCCTGTTCTAGGTATATTTAGATGAAGTAGAAAATAAAATAGATTTTTTTTTTGAGAGAGTGAGAGAGAGAGTGGGAGTCAACTTCCTTTCTGACACAGACAATGTTGATAAGATCACAGTGTGTTCTCAGTATCTTTTATGCCCTTAATACAGGTCATCAAACAGGAGAGGTGACAAAGTAAGCTGAGGTAGTAACTTTTTAAAGAAGTGAAAGACAAATGGGTGTGATTTCTTTATTAAGCAAATCCAAAGTCATCAAAGGTTGGTACGCAATTATTTCCAGAATTTGGACTAGAAGACTTCCAAGGACCCTTCCAGTTATATTCTATTCTTTTTATTATTATTATTTAATAATTTATTTTTTAAACCAACAAAACAAAACACACATACACACACAGTGTATACTCCTCCCTTTTTTTTAACAGCAATTTCGTAATGGTAATCTTATATTATTTATATTTCTCCCCCTTATTCTTCTTTAGAATATTTGTCCTTGTTGTCCTGTTGTTTTTATTATACACACATTTTCCACTTTTGACCTTTCCACCTTTATTCTCCTCTATTATTTCTAGTCTCCAACCAGTCATACCACTTGTTCCATATTAGATAGTACTCTGTGTCTTCCTTTTCTTTTATCTCTTTTGTTAATTTGCCCATTTGTATTCTATTCAATAAGAAGACACTAAGCTGCAGAACAGTGGGGAAAGGAAACAGGGCTAAAGTTCATGCCATAAGTGTGTATTTTTTGTAGGAGTGTGAAAGTTATGTAAATTAGAGCTTTTCCAACAACTTCAGTACTTTAGAAAATATGTTCAAAGTCCAAGATAGTGGAAGGACGGTCAGTCTATCTATGATGGGCAGAAATTGAACAGCAATACTTAGATTCATGAAAAAAGATAAGCTCTTGAAACATTTTAAAAACATCGCACTTTCCAACAGTAATGAAGAAACAGCAACTTTGCCGTATTTTTATTTTACAAAGCTTTCTTTGGATATTGTCTGAATATTTGTCAAATATCCAAAAATCTTTTGAAAAATAAGAGATATTAATTGCTTTTCTGATTTTAACATTGTTTCCCTATCTTTTCACAAAGGTTTCTTTCATAATGTATTGCAAATCCTTTTTATTCTTAATTCAGTACTTTCCATGTCGAGGACCCTTAATTCATACTCATTAGTGGTATTGTTCTTTTAGCTTTTTTAAAGAATTTCACAAGCTTTTTTGAAAGAAATATTTTTGTCGTTTTATATGCTATATCTATTGCAATTATTGTTGCCGCTGATTTTATCTTTATTATTGCTATTTTTTATTTATGCTTTTTTAAAAAAAGTTGTACTGATTTCTACACTGCTCAAAGAATGATATTTATTTGGCAATTTGGAAATACAGAACATAAATAAGTGTGCCCCCTCCTCCATGTCTTTCTTCTTTTTTTCTTTTTTCCTCTTACAGGTATTCCTTGACTTATGACCTTAATGGAGCCTGGCCATTATGTACATAAGTCATGATGGTTGCAAAGCAAGTTAGCATGTGACAGGAACCAATTTTGCAATCTTTTTTGGGACAGTTGTTAAGTGAATGTTATGATTGTTAAGTGAACTATGAGGCATTTTTTTCTGGAAACTGGAAGTAAATACCAGTTTTTGGCAAAAACATAAATTGTGATCAAGGGACCACAGGACGCTGCAAAGAGCTGTAAATGCAGTATGGTTGCCGAGGGTTCGAAATGCAGCCACAGATCTGCAGGGCAGGGGGTGATGTTGGAACTTCAGAACTGGGTGGTAAGTAGCTTTTGAGATGTCTGGTAATAACTTCAAATCAGTGGTGGGATTCAGCCAGTTCGCACCAGTTCGGCAGAACCGGTAGCTAATTTTTTGTTGCCCAGGACCAGAATGGACTTCCAGAAGCGGCATCCACACAGATTGTTCATGTATTTGAATCCCACCACTGCTTCAAATGGTCACTAAGCAACCAAAGACTACCTGTATTCAGGTCAACCTAGATTATAAATATATTGAACTGGAGTTTTTGTGCATGAAAACATATTCCCTGTTGCCACAGCCCTTGGTGAATAATTGAACCGTTTCTCTTCCCCCATTTCTTCAGATGTTTCTTTTTTCCTTTTTATTCATAGAGAAAATTCTGAATGGAGAACACTTAAAGAAAAAATCCCCTCAAAGACATTAGATTCAAAGATAAAATTAATTATGATTTATTCAATCCAAATGGAATACAAATTGTCCCCTCTCATTTTTTCATTTAATGGAATGTACATACTATGTACACCAATATTATATGGGAATTGCTTTAATTAGCGTGTCAAATGCTAATGCTGAAAAACATAAATTGCAATATGTCTATGAAAATATGTCTACAAATTGCAATAGTATCAACATTTATCGGACAGTTCCAATTAGTGTTTACACAGTGTAATCTTTTTGGATTGTGTGGGACAACCATCATGCCATCGTTGTAAGAATCTGATTGTGACTATTTTAAGGAGACACATATTTCGTCATTGCAGTGAGAGGCATCTTTAAAGAAAAGAAGAAAAATTATAGAGCAATTGAGAAGGCAGACTGAGGTCCTTAACTCTTTTGAATATCAGATTTGCTCCATTTGCTTTCCAGGATGACCTTTAAAAAATAATTAAAGGCTGTTATTTCAGCTTTCCCCAACCTTGGTTATATTGGATTGCAAGTTCCAAAATTTCCAGCATGCTGGTTGGGAACTGTAGATAGTCCTCAACTAACAACCACAATTGTGACCAGAATTTCTGTTGCTAAAGAAGGCAGTTGTTAAATGAGTCACCCCTGATTTTACAACCTTCTGTACCACAGTTGTTAAGCAAATCATTGCAGTTGTTAAGTGAATCATACTTCCCCCATTGACTTTGCTTGTTGGAAGCCAACAAATGGTGATCACATTACCTGCGAACATTGTAAATCCATGCGAGGTGCCAAATGCCCAAATTTTGATCACATGATCATGGAGATGCTGCAATAGTCATAAGTGTGAGGACTTGTTATAAGTCACTGTTTTCAGTGCTGCTGTAACTTTGAACAGTTGCTGAACAAATGGTTGTAAGTCAAGGACTACATGTATATAATCTCATATCTTTGGATCGGCTCTGATTTTGGAAGGCTGTCCTATTATATAATTTAAGTTATATTTCACCAAACCCTCAATGGATATCGGTGTTATTTATATCTGGTAAATACTTGCATATAGTACGTTTTTCTTGCAGAATTTGTCATGCAGTGTAATTGCTGCAAGAATCAAATATATTGATTATTTCTCTTAAAAGGGTTGACATATTAATTTTTGTAGTCTGATTCAGAGTATCTTATGATAGAAAGACATTGCTGCAGCAGGCCTGAAATATCTCATTATCAAGCATTTATTAACAGATGCTTTTTATATTTCTCTTGAATAATATATTAAACCTGATTACAACTGTGCTATCCTTTTCTTGCCTCCGGACAAAGCAGGTTACCTATAAATCTAAAGACAACTAAATATTTTATTCCTTTCTCCTGTGATAATCTGTGTAATATCACTGGATTCCTCCTAAACCAGGGTTGTCAAACTCAATTTCACTGAAGGCCGCATCAGCATTGCGGTTGCTCTGGGGGTGGGGGTGGGTGTGGCCAGAATGGGTGCAGCCTAATGGGTGGGCGTGGATGGAGTGGGTGTGGCCTACTGGGTGGGCGTGGCCAGTTCTACATCATTCGCGTCAAGGATGCCTATGGGGGGCTTGGGCAGGAGTGGGACAGATCTGAGGGTCTCTGGCAGAAGGGGGTGGGACCGGGGCAAGTGCCAAAGCATGGTCCACTGGGGCAAGTGCCAATATGGCCACCACAAAATTGTACATTGGCTCCCGGCTGGCCTGGGCCAGGGCCAAGGCAGTGGGGGCCGTTCCCTCACTGTTCCCAGGATGGCTTCGCAGGCCACATGAAACCACTTCGCAGGCCGCATCCAGCCCCCGGGCCTTGTGTTTGACATGTCTGTCCTAAAGGCAGTGCTGTTTTGTGGATACTTCAGAGTCTGTTTGTAAACTGGCAGTGGTCTGATACTGCTTTTATGAATCATTTTGTATAATCTTCTCTTGCCTAGCCAATGCATCTGTGAAACAGCAGTACTGTGATAACATACGCTGGATTCAGGAAGCCAGAAGACATAATTTGGTATGTAAACCCAACTACGATGATGCTTAATTGGTATCCAGTGCCATTATTTCATATTTTTATTCTATTTATTTTTATGATGTTTATCTTACCATTCTGCCCATAAGGTACAGAAGGTAGCTGACAAGTTAAAAGATCCCTTAAAATCATTGCTTGAAAGAACATGGAGCATTTTTATCACCCCAACTCCATGGCGCGGTGGGGCGTCCAATCAATGTCAAAGACCCCATCATGCCTGTCTGTTGTTGAAGCAATTTCCACATGTTGTAATCCAAACTCTTTCTGTTAAGCTCATCTTGACCTACTTCTTGGGCTCAACATTTAAAATGGCTAGCAGGACCCTCGTGGTTATTTTTCTATTTTTTAAAAAAGCTTTTGTTCGAAAACCAGATGCCAAGGAGAAGGTAAGGATGCTTATATGTGAAACTAGACTTTGTAAAATAGAAAAAGTGATCTATAGCCTAAATGGTAATAATAGAAGAGAATATTTGTAACTCAGGGTTGAACTGTGAAGGTCCTTGGTGCTCTCTGAGTTTTGTGGTTTTCTTGCAAATGCTTCATTATCCAAACTAGGTAAAATGTTACCTACTGTACTTTGCTAATAAAAACACCACACTCAGAGAGCACCAGGGACCCCATAGTGACTCTAAAGCCTTACATACAAAATGTCCCTGGTTTGAAACCAGCAGTATTTTTTCAATTAATATTTTTCTTTCTCTGAGCCACTTATCTTTCTGAAGCATTTTTTCATTAAAACAAAAGAATTCGGTAGCTCAGGAAATGAAAATGGCAATGTAAAAAAAATGTTTCTGCTGGGTTTTGAATCAGGATTATTTCGCACATCAGGCAAGGATTGTAACTATTATCCTAGTAAGGAACATCTGTTGTCATAGCATCTGCAGCAGATGTTATAGAGGGAAGATGAAAGAAAGGAATTTCTTTCCAGCTGCAGGGGAATTAATCATGGTAGCTTGAACTATAGACTGAATACCTTGCAAGCATTCCAGTCTGGACAGCATTGTCTTAAAATTGGTTTGAAGTTAAATCAATGAGAACATAGTGTAAGGGTGCCACATAGATATGCCCTATACTGTATGTGAATTTTGGATTTTCATGCTATGGCCTATCATTGGCAAGCAAAATTAGGCCCTACTAGAATGACAGCTACTGTCTCCTTGCTGAGTTTCAGGCCATAGAATTAGCAGTGTCCTTCAGATACCCTGATCCTGGGACAATAACATTGCCTCGCCAGCTTTAACAATGATAAAATCAGACTCAGAATCTGTGAGTCTGTTTATTCCCTGGAGGCACTCAGAATACTTAATCTGAAGAAATTATAGATTTAAAAACTAATTCCAAACACAGCTTTATCCTAATTTGTTTTCATTGCAATAAAGTTCTTGTATGATGACTATACAAAAAAAAAATCCTTTAGTCATTTTTAATATTGAGCCAATATGTTTATCTTTCCAGGGAAAAGCCATACAATGCCTCTAGCAAAAAGGCAACTGCAATTTGCAAGTATTTGTATATTATGTGCAAGAAAAACATCCTTTTTAGATTTCAGTTCCATCAGAAATTCTCAATTTTATCTAACAGTAATGTAAGAACTAGTAATAGATTTTGAATCTTGATTTTAAGTGAGTGGAAAATGGCAAGTATATTTAAAGCTAGATATTATGAAAAGTAAGTGGAGACAAAATCATAGGCAGAAGTCCTTAATTATGGAAGATGGATATTTGTAAGTTTACTGTCCTGCTTTCTTCATTAAACAGACTGTCATTGTCTCTGATCCGCATCTGGACTGTGGAGATAAGCCAAGGAGATAATCATTATATTGTTTCTATGTTTTAGGTTGTTGGGTCCCAAGCCAGAATTCTGTATTCTGATCAAAAAGGCCGTGTAGCTATTGCAGTGGCTATTAACAAAGGCATTGCTGAAGGAAGAATTAAGGTACAGTTCTTCTGTATTTTTATTCAACATAACCTGTTAATTTTCTTTGACATGGTAGATTGATTTGGAGATTGAAGAAGTCATATTGAGAAAAACAGAGTAGATGATGGGACAAGAATGTTTCTTATAAAAATGCAAACCATGTAAAGTCAATGAATTTCCAGCAAAGAAACAAAGACTAATTGTTTGAAATGAGTGTGACTACAATGTAATATTAACCATAGGTTGTAAACATATCCCATGTTGTCAGATTTCTTAATAAATTCTTATTGAAAAACCTCACAGTATTTCCTAATTTAGTGAAGGGACCTCTTGTGTGCTTCCTGATTCTTTCATTACACAGATGAGGTGCAGAGCCCCAAAACCAAATTCAACCTCTCAATCTACATTTTACAGCTCCTGAAACACTTTGAGATTGTGTCAGAAAATTCAGTGGGAAAACTATCAGTTTTCAGGTGCATGATTTTGCAGCTTTTCAGGTACTAAAAATGCAAATATTAGATTGCTGATTTCCCTATTCAGGAATTTTATCTGTGATAAAACAATTGATCTCTTCATCTAAATGAGCAGAATTACGCCAAGGAGCCCAGCTGATTCCACACTATTTTTCCCCCTGTAAACCTGTACTTCTTTTTCAGGCACCAGTTGTTCTTAGTCGGGACCACCATGATGTGAGTGGGGCAGACAGTCCTTACCGAGAGACCTCAAATATCTATGACGGTTCTGCATTTTGTGCAGGTTAGCTGAATAGATTACAAGTATTTCTAGTAAAAATAATTTCTTTAAGATGAACAACTACATTTCGTGCTTATAACTGGTTCACCTTTTGATGTAAAGATTTTATTTTCCATAATGGAAAACTCCCCCAAAACTGCAACACCTTGGAGAGTAATCCTGCTGTTAGTTCACAGCAGACTCCTTAAGTCAGGTGCAAGAAGTAGACAGAAAAGGTAATATTAAACATGATCAGGGAGAAATTGCAACTTGCAAGATGAGATGCAAAAAGGGGGGTAAAAGGGGAGAGGAAATTTGTATTTGAGCTCAGGCTAAATAGAATGTTTTAATTCTAAATGACTAATTCAAATAAATGCAAGAGAGATTTGGGGGAGGCAAAAGGTCTCATGGACTCATTTTTGTTTGTATCAGTAGATAGGGAAGATTTATTTATTTTCTAGGTTTGTATCTCCAGGAGCTTCTCAGTGTTCTGTTTTCTCAGAGGAGAAGTCCTCTAGACTTTGGGTTTTTAAAAATAATGCAAGAGAAATAGTAATACTTAAATACAGCTCATGAAGTGCTGAAACAAAACTTTTGCCCCAATTCTTGAAAGAAAAATCTTTCTTCTCCTTTACATTGAATGCTGTTGTCATGTCTTTCTTTTTCTTCCCTAACAGATATGGCTGTTCAGAATTTTGTAGGAGATGCATTTAGAGGAGCAACCTGGGTTGCCTTACACAATGGTGGTGGTGTTGGCTGGTAAGGAGATTTTGCCTTCAAAGGGGAAAAAGATGAGCAATGGAAGCTATAGGCATATGAAAGATATATGGTGCTGCAGCTATTCATTGTAGCAAAATAAGATTTTGCTGAGGAAATCTGATATGGCTTACGTCCCTAAATGTGTTCTCCAGCAATATTGAATTTTATCTCCCATCAACCCCAAACAATAGGAGAAAGTAGGCTACTTCATGAAATATGTCTCTTTTCCCAGTTCTGGCAGTATTTCTTTGATTTGGTGGGTTTGTTTTTTTTGTGTGGAACAACTTATGATTACATTTTTCTTATTTTCTTTTATTTAGCAAATTTAACTTTAATCTTCACTGTTTTTTTTTTAGGAAACTCAAATGTTCTCTTGAGTATACTGGCTTTAGAATGGAAAGACAAACTAGAATATAATAAAATACTTGTAAATACTGCACAATTGTTCAGCATGAAAGATATACTTGTTCTGGGCCTTAAATTACCTCAGCTTAATATGTTTACTTGTGAATTGATAGTAGAATCTATATTCAACCGATGGCTTCTTTCATTACTGATTATGTTTCAACTATATCGACTTCCGGTGGCAGGCTCCTTCGCTGGACGCAGCTGTTTGCTGCTCCCGCCTGTTTCCGCGTAAAAGCCGGTTTGACAGCCTGCATCAGCTGTCAAACGGCTTGATACCTTTCCCCTGGGCATAGGGGGAAAGGTGAGCTGCCCGAGGTAGGAGTTGAGTTCCCGAGTCGTCCCTTGTGGACGATGTAGGTGAGA
>NW_015388503.1:171417-172736 GCF_001527695.2 Protobothrops mucrosquamatus
TCTTTTCTCATAGACATGATTCTTTTTCAAGGATCGACTTTGTTTTGATATCGACTGATTTACTTATAGAATGTAACAAAACTAAAATTTTTCCTAGAACCTTGTCTGATCATAGTATGGTTTGGATGGAGATTGGTCAAAAAATAAAGAGGAAATCCTGGAGAATAAATGAAAATTTGTTTAATTATGAGGATAAGGTTAAGGCTTTGAAGACAGCTATGGAAGAGTTCTTCCAACTTAATATGCATAAGGAGACTTCTACAAATATTGTCTGGGATGCTGGAAAGGCTTACTTAAGAGGAATATTAATTGCTATGAATAATGCCTATAAACGTAAGCAAACCCAGATCAGACTTAACTTGGAAAAAGAAATCGGGATGAAGGAGAAATTGTTACTACAACGACCAACAGATATTAATCTAAAAAATTCTATTAAAATGCTTAAAGATCAATTTAATTTGCTAATTGCAGACCAAGTGGCCACCAACTTGAAGTACATTAAACATAATATATTTGCTAATGCAAACAAACCTGGGAGGTGGTTGGCCTACCAAATACGCAAAAGACAAAAAGCCAGACTTATATCTAAAGTTTTGGTCAAAGAGCGTGAAATTCATCAACAGGAAATGATTAAAAAGGCATTTACTGAATTTTATTCACATTTGTACTCATCAGAAATTATAAATAGTAAGGATACTGATAAATATCTACAATCTTCAACTATATATAAACTTACACAGGAACAGCAGAAAATTATGGATGGTGAGATTACAACAGATGAAATCTTAAATGCAATCAAACAACTGAAAGTTGGCAAAGCTCCTGGGACGGATGGATTAACAGCAATTTATTATAAGTCCTTATCAGCTACACTGTTACAACCTTTAAAAACTTTATTCAATAGAATTATGTTGGGAGAACAAATACCTCAATCATGGACAAAAGCCTTTATATCTTTGATACCGAAAGATGATAAAGAAATTTTGGAACTTAAAGACTATAGACCTATTTCTTTGTTGAATGTGGATTATAAAATTTTTGCAAAAATCTTGGCTAATAGATTGATGCAGATACTGCAACATTATATACACGATGATCAAACTGGCTTCATAGTTGGGAGGTACATGAAGAATAATATTAGGCAAATTGTAAATTTATTGGAATATTTGGACAAGAATAATCAAATACCTTCGGCCTTTATTTTTCTTGATGCAGAGAAAGCCTTTGACAAATTGGAATGGCAGTTTTTACATAAAGTCTTGGACTATATGAACTTTGGAGATCAATTTAAAACAGCTATAAAGGCGATATATCAAAAA
>NW_015388503.1:174972-187869 GCF_001527695.2 Protobothrops mucrosquamatus
AAAAAAAAAAAAAAAAAAAACTATATCCAATCTTTCAGAATGATATGTGAAAGGACCATTTTTAAAACAATCAACTTCACTTAATTAGTAGAATTCCCATCTACCAATATGGGTATCTGGACAATATACACTGAATACCTCCTTCCCTCCCCCCCCCTTGTCTCCTCTCCATATGTCACTTTAACTATCTCCTAAGTATTTATATTTTTTCATTTAATCATTTTCTAATATCCCACATGTTTGTTAGGCAGTGACCATAGCACTCTTTGGAAAACTCAATTTATGAAGCAAAAAACAGGTTTCCTTAAGGTGTGTAGGTATATTAATTTTTTATTCTCACATCAGCCTTCAAAGTGCCTGTGAAGGAGTTGTGCATTTAGACTTCCATCAAACAGCATTTACATCTGTGACCTTTGGCTTCAATATAACATCCCCATATGCTAAAGGCAGCAGGATTTGCTGACATAAAACAGGTCAGGTGTGCAGCCATCTTTTTCTTCGCTTCTGCCTTTAATTGTTTTTAGTGTGTTTTTTAAAGAACAGCAGAGGAAGAACTCATTCAAACTTTTGATAATTCTCAGCTCCTCACATCTGTCACTTAGCAGCAGTGGTCTCTCCAGGGGACCTCCAAGTAGAAATTTGAGGCCCTACTAAGTGAGTTAAGCATTAAGCCTCCGAAGATGAGAAGAGCAGCCTATTGTGTTTTGAAGGACATAAATAATAATAAAATACATTAAAAACACATCTGCTTCCTCCCTAACAAGTCCATTAAGCTCAAGGACTAAAAGGGCTTGGCTGGATTATGCTTCAAGACAGGGATGGACAATTTGTAAAAGCTACAACTCAGCCCCCTGTCTTGCTGCAACTGCAGGAGACTTTTGAATGTCATATGGATGTCACCAGTAGTGACAGGGCCAAACTAATGTGGGCTTTGTTTGGAGGCTTAACAAGATTTAAAAGCAGAATTGAGAGGAATGAGAAAGAAGCAAACATTCCCATTCCTATTCTTAAAAATCATGCAGCTCCCACAGAGTTGCCAAACTCTTGATGGTACAATTTTGTCTAACTCTTTTATAATTTCTTTAGAGCAGTTGTGGGGGAATAGGAATGGTTTATTTCCCAGTAGTTTTCTGTTTTCATTCCAGGCTTTATGTTTGAAGGGAACAAAAGTTGGAAATATTCTACCGCTGGAAACTGGGCAGTCCATTGTTCAATTTCAATGAGATGATGCTCGGGACCATAAGTGCTTGGGACCATATGCAGGCTCATGGCACATGAGTTGCCTGTCCTTACTTTAGGGGAACAGACGTGTTAAACTACTTCCACAGGATTCTTCCATTTCTTGGACTATTTTGATTCCAGGATCCAATCTGGGTCAGTCACCAGGACCAGAGGTTTTTGTCTTCCGAGCTTTCGGGACTTGTGTTGGAGCCCATCTTCAGGGAACGTCTCTCTAGCAGAGTGTGTGTTGTTCATTTACAACAGGCACTATAAATACCACACACAGAATAGCACACACTCTGCTAGAGAGAATTTTCCTGAAGATGGGCTCCAACACAAGTCCCGAAAGCTCGGAAGACAAAAACCTCTGGTCCTGATGACTGACCCAGATCAGATCCTGTAACATCATCCTGGGACATGTATATTCGCCTTCATTCGTATTTTGATTCCACAGAATCAAAGGGAATTTTATGACAATGTAATAAGATGTCTTTAGGAAGACACTGTTATACACGGTATCAAATCTTTGACTATCTGGCTCAGTATTTGTTACATTAGCTTTCTTCATTAGTTTTTCCTTGGTGGTGGTTCTGGCAGGAGACAAACACACTTATAGGATCAAAAGTAATCATTTGTGTTGTTCAAAATCCTTACACACTTTGTCTATAAGGCACCTTTGTGTCTCTTGCCTTATGCCAGGAAAGGTCTGGCAAGGTTTCATCTCATCAAAAGTTCCTTCGCTGGGCCAAAAAGGAAGCCAGCAAGGAATTCTGTAACGGAGATGCTTGCTTTTTCAGCGGCCTTTTCTCCGCAGCATCTTTTATGATTAAGTGGCCGATATGGGCGAATCACATGGGGTTTCAGCCTTCCCATGATAGCGTTGACTAGGTAGTCTTCACTTACTTCCAGCGCCTAAGACTGGCTCTGCCTTGGGCTAAATATAGCTGATTTTTGGTGTGTTATGCTGTGCACTTAAATGTGCAAGGACAACAAGCCACTTTATTGTTTTGCAGTTTAAAGATGTAAATTAGTAAGTATACTACAGCATATTTGGGCTGTGAAAACCAGACAATCACTATACTGCAGCAAATGTGTTTGCAGCTATCCTGGATTATTGCAGCCTAGGTATGCTATAATTATTCCGGGAGCTCTAAACCTAAGGGTGGACAAAGTAAGGCTTTTAAACTTCATCAGCCCCCATTTGTGTATACATGCCCTTAAGCTGTCTCTGAACAATTGCCCAAAATTGGGAGTGTGCTTAAAGGCAAGAAACCCACAAAAGCTAAACATATATTATTCTAAATTGTTTCATCTAAGCATCCTACCTCAAAATTTGCCTAAAAATCAAGAAACATTCTAAAAAAAAAATCCTCTTGCTTTTGCCCATGACAAGGACCCCTCTGTTTTGCACTACCTTTTAAGAAATTTGTTTCCTTCACTGTTTTAAAATGCATTTTCTCCTGATAATGCAGAAGCAAGAGAGGTTATTTCGACTGACGTGACTTGCAACAGCTAATTTGACATCATCAGAACGGAATTTCAAACCGCTGTGCAGTAAACTTAAATGAGTTTGTCTTAAATCGTCTGGACTTTAAGACAACAGCTACTTAATCTCAGACATGTTGGCATTTTCATTATTTGTCTGAACAAGTACATTTTAGATGGGCCAATCCTGGGGGAACTGCAGTAGGCAGGCTCAAAAAGCCTTGGCAGTCACACTAGGATAACAATTGATCTTGTAGAGTACATTGTATAGATTGTAAAACTAATACAGTAAAAATAATAAAATGATTGCCCCCTTCTCCAATATTAAGATTCTCGTATCTTCTCATGTACCTTAAGAAATTTTCAACAATGAAGTTATCTAATTTTAGAATGGAAAGCCTCCTTAAAGGTCATCATCTATGTGTTTTGTTGCCCACCCAGAAGGAGAGGAGGGGGTCAGGGAAGCAGAGGAATAAATCCAGTCAGACTCCTACTCTGTGGGAGAAACTTGCAATACTAACATTCCCGACAGATGACTCAACAGCACACTTACAGTAATTATACCTAATTTCTCTGGCACGTGTAATAGTTATGCTTTTCTAGAACAATAATTCTACTTTTCCACAGATTTGAGGTAATTTAAAAATGAATAGCCTATAATGGATCTAGAGGCCTACAGGATAGCTGGTGAATTAAGTAGTCCGCAGTAACTATTTCATAAAGGGCCAATTTGGTCTAGTTATTAAGGCACCAGGCTAGAAACCAGGAGACTGTGAGTTCTAGTTTTGCCTTAGCCACGAAAGCTGGCTGGTTGACTTCGGGCCAGCCACTCATTCTCAGCCCAAACCACTTCACAGGGTTGTTGTTGTTGTGGGAAAAACAGGAGGAAGGAGGTGTGTTGTGTATGTTCACTACCTTGAGTTATTTGTAAAAATAATAAAGGAAGGATACAAATGTATAAATGCATAAATAAAAATAGCTAAAATTGCTAATTCTTCCAATGAGAATTGGGATGTGGGATTCAGGGAAAGAATGAATTAGAAGTTTATTGGTTCCCAGGCAAGCCTGGCCAGAAGTCCTCAGAAAAGCAAGGAGGTTAAGAAATATATTTTGTTTGACTGGCCCTAAAATGTAGACCCTCTGCCCAATCTCCCTGGGAACTACATCCAGTAATGTAAAATTGGCAGGAAAAATATGGAGTGGCTATGCCAGGTTATGTGTCTTTTTTCCCCTAGTATTGTTTTAACCCAGTTCTTATTTTTGTTTTTCTATTTATTCATTCATTTTTATTCATATTTTTAAACCACCCATCTCCCTCACTGAGGCACTCTTGTTCCCATTCTCTGTCCTTCCATGTTTGCCTAGGCTAGTTTCAGTATGCAGATCTTAGTCTTAAGCACCTTCATTCTAGTCTCCTGTTTCTTCAAGTCTTTCTTTTGCCATCCTTATTAAAACAAAACTTCTTTATTCTTTCTTACTTTAGTGCTGGCTTTTCTATCATAGTGTACTCCCCATACCACTTAAGCCTTAATAGCCCTGTTAAGGATGGAAATTGGAGCCATTCACTGAAAACTTCACTCCTGGTGAAAAGGACGGCAGATTCCCAGGCTAGAATTCAGCCAGCTGACAGATTTTGAATTTGACGCAACTTTCCACACACTTAACATCTCCTCCCTAGATAATATCTTTTTGTGTACAATAATGGAACCACTTTAAACAGTTGATTGCCCTCTGTCAACACATAGTGCAAATTTTTGTATATATCTACAGCAGTTAATTAAGAGCAGCTCTTTCTTCCACTTTACTCACAATTTAATAAATTGTTTGCTTTGTGCTTTTCAATCTTGGAGTATATTGGCATACGGATAGTCCTCAACTTAGCACTATAAATTAGCCCAGAATTACGGTCATAAATCATTGTGGTTTTAAGTTGAGGCATCATGTGACTGGACCAGATTTATTTATTTTTTTTACATTTTTCACAATGGTCATTAAGCAAACACGGCAATTGCTAAGCAAACCAATTTTCCTCAATGGGCAATTTTTACTAAAAACTAGCAAAAATGTTACAAATCCTGACAAATTGATAAACTGAATGGCTAAAACTCACAAACTGACTGTAGGATGCTGCAAACAGCCATAAAGGTGAGCTGGTTGCCAAGTGCCCCAAATGTAATCACATGACCACAGGGGTGTATGTTTCTTCCTTTCCTCCATCTCCCTGGTGATTGCTGAGATCAGAATGAGAGGAATGGTTTAACGTTTCTCCTTTTCCTTCAATCTCCATGTGTGAATGCTCTTTTTTAGTTGGAGTTAACAAATTGGCTACAGTTTCATAACTATCTATTTCCAAGAGCCAGTGGAGATACACATCCTCCATCCTGACCTACATGCAAGGTTCGTTCTTATTTTAAGGATAGATTCAGTTGATGATTAATTCCAAAAGATTCACTGGGTACAAAAAGAATTGTAGGGAGTTCCAAAGATAGTAGCACACATCATAAGTTAGTATCTAAAATTGCTGGGAAACTCCCGGCCAGGCAGCAAAGAGGAGTCAAGCAGGGAATTAGTCTTGAGTTCTTAGGCAGCTACAAGAAGCATAAGTCTGACCTTCTCCCCCCCCCCAACACACACCACAAGTTCTATGAAACCTTTTCTAGTTGTTCCCAAGGGAAGGCAAGCAATCTGGGGAGATTATTGTAATATAGGTAGAACATAATAAAGTTGCTGAGTTGGATCTTTCACAAATGGATCCGTTTGCTCTCGCCTGACAGAAACCCTAGCATATTTCCATACTGAACACCAAATACACAAAATGTGCATTTTATATTTGTTAAATGTCAGCTTCCTGACAGGACCCTCAGACTTGGCTCTTGGGCATGCCATAAATTAATGTAACTGTCCTCAGATGTAGGCTTGCCCACTTAGTAGATTCTTCAGCCATTCAGTTTATCAAGAATCCTACATAGATTTGATAAATGGGCAAATCCTCAAATCTCTGGGAAATATACAGTTGACTTAGTAGCAGTCAGATAACTATAACATTGGGCAAAAAAGCAGGCCCTTGGTACCGAATGGCTCTGGCAATGGGTATTAATACAACTGGTGCCAAGGTCAGCTGGACTCTCCCTGAGAGGGGAAACATTTGTTGATGTGCTGGTTGATTCTCCCTTACACCTGGCCTAGTTCCTGTAGCCATCAGGTTCTGATACTGGATATAGGCATTGGCTAACTGATTAATGATCAGCAGAGTTTATGAAGGTGGGGTCAGTAGCTATTATTTTAAACTTTGAATTGCATGCAGTGGCTTTCCTCCCATTGAGGTGGGAAAAGACGTGAGGGCATTCCAATTGTCAGGCTCCCTGAATTGAACTCAGCAAAAGCTTCTCAGTCTGACGAGAAACAAGGGTTGGAAACTGATCAAAGAGAGAAGCAACCTGGAACTAAGGAGAAACTTCCTGACAGTGAGGACAATCAACCAGTAGAACAGCTTACTCCAGAAATTGTGGGTGCTCCATCACTGGAGATTTTTAACAAGAGACTAGACATTCACCTGTCTGAGACGGTATAGGTTCTCCTGCTTGAGCAGGGGGCTGGACTAGAAAACCTCCAAGGTCCCTTCCAGCTTCTATTCTATTCTATTCTATTCTATTCTATTCTAGTCTAGTCTAGTCTAGTCTAGTCTAGTCTAGTCTAGTCTAGTCTATTTTTATTGCACATTAAGGAACTTACTTTGCTTGATGATTGTTGTATGTCAGTTTGAAGTCAAGACTTTCTTATGCCTGTAGTGGTGAAGTCTAGTGTTTCTTTTCCTTGCTTTCCCCAGTTTAAAGGATATTTCACAATGGACTTTTCAGTCTTGGAACTAGAAGAGTGTTGGTGGTTGACATAATTAACATTTCTTCTATGAGAGATTGCAGCTCCCAATATAACTCTTGGGGAATGAAGGAGGTACCTTTCCATTTATTGACAATGTAACTAGCTGTCTGGGTAGAACAATTTTACCCGTGGTATATCCATACCAGAACTCGCCCCCTTCTGAGTATCTTTCTTATTAACTGCACAAAAATGAAGAGCTGT
This sequence comes from Protobothrops mucrosquamatus, assembly GCF_001527695.2. Lineage (NCBI taxonomy): Eukaryota > Metazoa > Chordata > Lepidosauria > Squamata > Viperidae > Protobothrops > Protobothrops mucrosquamatus. The sequence continues at coordinate 181,759 of NW_015388503.1, forward strand.
TTTGTTATTTAATTTGAAGGGGGGAAGTGATCAATGGAGGATTTGGTCTTGTCCTGGATGGCTCAACAAGTGCCGAAGAGCGTGCAAAGATGATGTTGAACTGGGATGTTTCTAATGGGGTAAGTAAAAATAGATCTTTCAATTTGAAATTATTGTACTTTTTAAAAGAAGTGTAAACAAACAGATTTTGTTAAGTGACTTAGTAAATTTATTATATATAGCAAGGATATTTGGGTATATTTGCTATGTATATTCTAATGATATACAGTAGATTGCATATTTGATGGGATCTTTAACACTTTTTTACTATCTGTATTGGGTAATTACAGAATGAGAAACAAACCTTTCAGGGCAAAATCAGTATTACTTTCCTTTTTATGTTAAAGGAAGATGACATAGAATTTAAGATGATTCCAGTCACCCCTTCTCTGAGGAAAATAGATATACAAATATACCCAAATCTTCTGCAATATTCAACTTCCCCACCTTGTCATCTTATATTAACTTTCAAGATAATATATATATATATATATATATATATATATATATATATATAATTGCAAATGCTTTCATATTTATATTATACAAGCTCATTGCATCATAAAGTCTGGCTTATTCCATTTACTGAAAGTTTATAACTTCCAAATTGCTTTTTTTGAACTAGCAATGCTTTTCTGAACTAGCAATGTCATTCAAGGGGCACAAATAACACTATCTCACAATTCATGCATTCACACACTGTGCTATCTGAACAGCTTGTGTTGTCATCATATTTCAAGAACAGGTAAAAGAGCAAAGCATTTTATTGCTGTGATTTTTGGCAGTAGTTACATTAATCACCAAAATGGCACCAGCTTAGTTTCATCTTATCAATTATGAGTTCTCTGGATTCAATTTGATCAAGCTGGCTCTGCTCCCATATTCCATTATAGTGGTCTTGATTTGAGTTCCAAATAGCCTCCAGAAACCAAGAGTGGTGTGTTAACTAAGCAGTTAATTGATAGCAGGAACAATAGCAGCTCACTATTTTAAAGAAGAATTTCCATTTGAATTAATCAAAACAGCTGACTTTGCACAGTTAATGTAATGGCTAACAGTTAATAAGAGCATTTGAGAAGGAACAGATTTGTCAACTTGCCATTAGGGCCTCATTGGTCCCAACTTAAGGCAAACTTGAATTATTTTTGGTGCCTGCCATTCATCTGTTTCTTCACTGTCAACTGGCTAGTTTTTATTATCATTGTATTTATATCCCTTCTTTATTTTGTACAACTCGTGAGGCATCCAATGTTCCTGCCAGTGAGATGGGTTCAACTGAGAGCTTAGTCATCCAACAAATTTTTAGGCCTAAGGGAAGACTCATTTCTAATCCAGCACCAATTTGGTTCTCTTGGTAGTTATAAACTCATCTGGTTAGACCTACAGTAGTGGCCAAAATTGTGGAAACCTTTTGGGAAAAGTGTACAGTAGAAATGCCACCTTTGGCTAAGTTTCCACCAATTTTTCTTCTATAACTGTAGCCATGTTCACTTAATAATACTATTTTACATCGCTTTCTGGGCAGCCAGTCAACTCTTTGCACCATGACTTTAATTTTATTACGTTTTACAAGCTCACTAAATGAAAGAACACAAAAAAACCCAAACAACTTGTGATCACATGACACACTGACAAATGTCCCCCTCTCAGCTTCAATACATGACATCAATAACTGAATCCTACTGTGATCTGATTGGCTCATTGCCAAAACAAGATGACACCTGATTGGCTCTCTAAATACTCATGCTCAGTGGCTACAATCAGATGAAGGAAAGCTACCTGATATCAACCTAAGCAAGTTGTGTAGATGAGGAAATATAAGTAGCTGGCTATAGCTACAGATGCTAAGTAGGATGGGCAATAAAGATCAGGCTGAAGAAAACTACTCTGAACACATTTGCCTTTGGCCCACTCAAACCTAGCAGTGCCTCTCAACTAGATTCAGAGTTTGATTACTTCTAGAGTAAGTGTAGACAGGAGGTCTCCAACCTTGGCAACTTTAAGACTTGTGGACTTCAACTCCCAAAATTTCCCTGCCAGCAATGCTGGCTGAGGAATTCTAGGAGTTGAAGTACACAAGTCTTAAAGTTGCCACAGTTGGAGACCCCTGGTGTAGATAGAGCGAGCTTTGGGGTATTAATACCAACCTCCATTACTTAACTTCCAAACAATGTAGGTGCTTAAAGGAGTAATGTTTATTTTACTCCAGAAAATTGAACTATTTGTTAAATTTAAAACTAGAGAAGGTTCGGTTATAACTTACTGATGTAGCTAATATACTGCAAGTAATAACCAGAGTTCTCTCAAACTTCATCTTTTTACATCCTTGTTCTGGCATACATGTAGTAATCAGAAGAAATATCATTCTATTCTCCAGAATCATTAATCTTGAATTAAACATATGTTAACTTAGCTTGGCGTTTCTCAATTGTAACAACTTTTAAGATGGCTGAGGAATCGTGGGAGTTGAAGTCCACATATCTTACAATTGTCAAGGTGGAGAAACAGTGACATAGTTCTTTCCAATTTGGCAGCTTCAATATTCCTAAAATTTCAAAAGCCACACTAGATGGGAACTATGTCAATTGGCACATATCAGGAAAAGGCACCAAGGTCAGGGAAAGTTAATTTAGCTGAATAATTCAATATGCGTGTTTTTCAAATATTGTCTTCAAGCAATATTTGCTTGAAGAAAAGTTTGAAAGTATTCAGACAATACTTTCCCAGCCATAGGTTTCTAAGTTCAGCATTAAGTGATTGTATTTTCCATGAAATGCATTCATTACAATGCACAAGAAATGACACAAATTAAAATAATTCAGTGTATTACAGAATATGTTTGGTGTGCTAATGTTCTAATCCAAAGGAGGTAATCTCACAAAACACCTTCCTTATACTATGTCAATCTCTAGAACATGCTATGCTGGAACATTTAAATTAGAACTAAAAATATTATTATCTTTTATCATTCAGGGTATTTATTAAACAGTAACACCTCAGATGCTACTGCAAGAATTTCAAGGAATCACTCAATTTAGAAAAAAAAGTTAAATGTATTTTCTTAAAATAATATATATTTAAATCATTGGGTAACTTATACTTTATATATTGTATCCATTCATTTTTATTCCATAAATGCAGGTTGCTAGACGTTGTTGGTCTGGTAACAACAACGCTTATGAAACCATCTGTCAAGCCATGGACAAGGAGAAGAATCTGAAAGTGACACTTCCACATAAGGTGCTAGATGACAGCATCTTGGAACAAGCTCTGAGTTGTTAATTGTACGATCATTTATTCTCCTTTTTTGAACCAATTGTTACTTTCCTCTTGTTCTACTCCAAAGCTTCCTTTTATGATACAATAAAATAATGGTTGCATTTTTGTTCTTTCAGGAAAGTAATACTAAAATAAATCCACATTAGCAACATGAGTTTCTGCACATGTGGAACATTAATGCAAGCTTTTCAGACACGAATCACCAAGTGATTTCCAATCTAGGAACTGATTAATCTTGGTATGCTCTCTAAAATTAGTGCACAAACCCATTGTTATTTGATTAGAAATCCATGCAGAAAAAGCAACAGGTGAGCAACACTTTTTCTCCTGCTTGTTGCAACTTGGTTTCTTTTTAAGATTTGTGGTCAAAACTCAGCTTTATTGTATTTAGCTGACAACTCCTCTCTTGCATTCAACTTCACAGCAAAATCTGACTCCCGCTGAGCAACGTTCAAAATGCATTTTGAAAAGCCTTGATTTCAATACAGTGTTTTTGGGCTGATTTATATGGAGATTTCTTCTTCTTGTGCCATATCTGTTATTGGACGGTGGTGATCATGTTGGCGATCCTGTTTTTATCAGCAGCCGCATGAAAAAGTGCTGCTGAGTTTTATCCAAACCAATCCCTTAGATTTTGAAGCCACAATGTTGTTCTTCTGCCTGGACCTCATTTGGAGACTAAGGATTTATAATACATTTGTGTTAGCTCCAGTGGTGGGATTCAGATATGTGAACAACCGGTTCTCTGTGTGGTTGCCACTTCCAGAAGTCCATTCTGGGCCAGGGCAACAAAAAATTAGCTACCGGTTCTACTTAACCGGTGTGAACTGGCTGAATCGCACTAGTTAGCTCCCTAACAATTCAGTCTGTTGATTTCTTGTTATTATCTGGGTGAGGAACAGCTATCACATGGTCCGACCTTTATTCAGATTTTAGTTCTTTTCCCATTTTACAGTGTGGAAACTGTCCCAACCAAATTGTATGTTCACCTCTAAGAGTTATAGTTGGCTCTTAGCCTTGTCACAAGTCATATAAAACGATCTTAAAAAAAGATCTCATTTTTCCTTACGAGCCGGGCCAAGTATTAAGATCATTGGGAGAGGATTTTTATTATGATCTGATCACCTTCAAAGGTATGGTATATCTGAAAGAAAAACATGAGAAGGAGCCTTTTCAATGGCTGTTTACAGGCTTCAGAATTATCTGCTAAGGAAGATCAGGATTGATTTCTATTCTTTATCCTTCTTCAGTAGGCTTCCCCCCCCCCCATAAAAGCATTTTCCAGATAAGCTTCATTAGCTTATTTTGCAAACAGATACAAGGTAATATAGCACCACCTACTGTTTGAATCATATAAGAAAAATTAGAGTACTACCGTATATTATAATTAATAATGTGAGAGAGGCAGTTTGGTATACAGGTAGTTCTTTTGTTACAACTGTAATGGAGCCTACTCATTATGGTTGAAAGTTTGAACATCAAATGAACTACCTCACTTAACTCCCCATGCCTGCTCTCCCCAGGGATGCTAGATAGCACATAGTGGGAAGGGAAAATAGCTGTCTTTGCCATTTAGGCTTGGATCCCAAAGATTTGAGCCTCTTTTGAGGTCACAGAGCCAATTCCCCTCCCTGTTCTGCACCAGAATAAGGGGGAAAATAGGTGGCAGGGAGCTGCAGGGTCTCTATGAGGGTGAATGACCCCAAGTGTGCTGTAACGGTCTTAACTTTGAAACCAAGTGGTAAATACTTTTGGGTAGGTTTGTTGTAACTTCAAATGGTCACTCAAGTGACAATCATAAGTCGAGGACTATCATAATCGTTAAGTCATCAGGTTAAAAACTGCAATTTGTAATCCTGTCTTAGGCACCAAGTCAGTTGGGTGACCTTGGGCAGTCACTCTCTCTTAGGAAAGAGGCAAATGGCAAACAATTTGTGAAAAAACCTCGCCAAGAAAATGGCAAGGGATTAGTCTGGGAAGCCAGGAGTCAAAAACTGATTCAAAGGGACAAAACAAATGAATTAAGTGAACTATTCACTTATAAAAAGATATAAAGATCAAATTGAGAAAGTTATGTACTTAATGGTGTTAAAAATTAAGATTTTAATTTCAAATATTTTCATTTCAAGATACAAAATAATGCTGGAGTTTATGTAGTCAAACCAACATGAGACACTTACTCAAGATTTATACAAAAGCAAAAATCCATGAATGGAAAATGGGGGGAAAGCCCTTCCAAAGGACCAAATGAAGACTGATCAGGCTTAGTGAAAATCTGACCCAAAGACTTGTTTTACTTTGTTAAAACCAAACCAACCACCTTATGGCTTATCATATTACATACAGTAAAATACATGCTACAGTATTTAGTTGCCAATCACATTGTATATGTTAGAATATCTTTTTAACTTCACTAAAATAATGAGATGAAATCCATAATTAAACAATTATGGTTTACTAATTCTTATATTTGTAAAACTAAATCTCAGCTATAGTATTGCCTGGCTAATTCTAGGCCAACTTTTCTCTTTCTAAATGGGTGGGATTTCAAGTCAGCATGGTCCAAGTTGAGAATTAAAATCCAAGAGATTTGAAGGGCACCAAATGTTGGAATGCTGCTATAGGGAGTCTAAGAAAGCAGTAAGATGAAAACTGTAACAAACAATATTGGTGCATTAAGGAAAGAAACATCATTTACCAAATTAATAAGGTTTAGATCAGGGGTGTCCAAACTTTTTTCAAAGAGGGCCAGATTGGATGAAGTGAACGTGCTGGAGGGCCGAACATTTTTCC
>NW_015388503.1:189143-191182 GCF_001527695.2 Protobothrops mucrosquamatus
CCGGGGAAAGCCGCGGCCGGACGGAGAACCGCCAAGGATTGATTGACTTCCGGGAGGGGCGGGTCCCAACTGCCGGGACACTTATAACCACAGGGCAGATGGTGGCTTGCGGCTGGGGGCGGGGTAACAGGGCGCAGGGCCAATGAGGAGCCCTGCGAGGGGGCAAGTCCCATGAGAGAGAGAGAGAGAGAGAGAGAGAGAGAGAGAGAGAGACAGAAGTGCAAGTGCAAGTGCCTCTGTCTCTGTCTCTGTCTCTGTCTCTCTCTCTCATGGGACTTGCCGGAGGGCCGTGGGAGGGCCGCATTTATATAGAGCAGGGAGGGTTGCTCGAGGGCCGGATTAAACCAGGCCGCGGGCCGCAAATGGCCCGCGGGCCGGACTTTGGACATGTCTGGTTTAGATGAATCCTGATGAGGGTAGCATTAGGCTTCAGGATTTGATGACTGTGGTGTAGATAGCAGATTTCCTGATGTTTCACCAGCAACTATAACTGAAGATGCTCAAAAGATACCATCTGTGAAAGCCTATGCTAGATCCTGGCTAGTTCTACATAATTCTCTATGTAGTATTCAATTTGGTTTTGATACTTTAATTTTGTCATGCAGAGACCATCTGGGCTTGGCACATTTCCTTCATGTGAAAGATTCAGAATGTAATTTCTTCTACTCCCTCTGGCTAATTTTTCCCAGAAAGTCAGTGTACCTTTTTCTGCCATGCTTCATTAACTAATCTCCTCAGGCCATTATGTAACCTCTTTATGAATTCTCTGTAGATTTGTTAATAGTCTCAACAAATTTGAGATCTGTTTTCCTTCTTTATAACTGGGAGATCTTCCAGCTCTGCTTGGAGTTACATTTTCCCCAAAGAAACAGCCGTCCAATTTAGTGACACTTCTGGATCCATATTTTTTTCTCCATGCTGAGTTAATTGCCAGGAGTTCCTTTGTCATTTTTTAATAACACACAAACCTGGCCTTTCTAAAAGCCAACTAAGAACTGGTGTGCATACTGGTAACCTCCAGCCTGATTACTGCAATAGGGCTACACATTTACACCTTTGCTAAAAGCATTCTGTCAGCTTCCAAATCATTTTCAGGTAGAATCTTATGAGCTAATTATTGCCCTAAGCAGTTTCACTTTCTTTTATATGATTTCACACTGTCTCACACACATGCTTGAGATTATTTGGGGATATCTACCCATAGTTGCTGCAAGCACATTTACTTGAGAGTTGCCACCTGTGGTGTAACATTCCTCTGTTGGTATTTTAGATTTTAAAGCACATGTTAATGGATGCTTATTTTCATTTTTAATGGTTGTTGCTTTACTGCCTTTACTAACATTTTAAATGTTTTAGGGCAATTTTCATGACTTGACAGTAGTTGGTGTATTAAAATATTAATAAAATCTATAACAGCACAGTGGGAAATATTTGAAGACTTTATCTGTGCCACTCAGACTGGAACCACATCGTAATCTGGCTCAACTGGCTTTTGCTTCATGTATTGGGTAAACCCAGTGGCTGACTTGTAAATAATGACTTATGATTTAGTGTGTTGTGCAAACTAGCAAACTATAATCTAGTCAAAAAGGTTGGCTGCTTAGAACACGAAGTGCGAGTCTAGCCTCAGAGTCATCTGCAGTCCAGTTCTATAAGGTGGAAAGAGAATTGTAATAGATAATAATAATAATAATAATAATAATAATAATAATAATAATAATAATAATAATAATAATAATAATAATAATAGTAAAGTTGGAAGGGACCTTGAAGGTCATCTAGTCCAACCCCTTGCTCAGGCAGGAAACCCTATACCATTTCGGACAAATGGCTGTCCAGCCTCTTCTTAAAAACTTCCAGTGTTGGAGCATTCACCGCTTCTGGAGGCAGGTTGTTCCACTGGTTAATTGTTCTCACTGTCAGGAAGTTTCTCCTTAGTTCTAGATTGCTTCTCTCTTTGATTAGTTTCCACCCGTTGCTTCTTGTCCTGCCTCCAGGTGCTTTGGAAAATAGCTTGACTCCCTCTTCTTTATGGCAAC
>NW_015388503.1:193946-196109 GCF_001527695.2 Protobothrops mucrosquamatus
TTGACTCCCTCTTCTTTATGGCAACCCCTGAGATATTGGAACACTGCTATCATGTCCCCCCTCGTCCTTCTCTTCATTAAACTAGACATACCCAATTCCAGCAGCCGTTCCTTATATGCTTTAGCCTCCAGTCCCCTAATCATCTTTGTTGCTCTTCTCTGCACTCTTTCTAAAGTCTCAACATCTTTTTTACATTGCGATAAAACATCTCAACAATTTTAATAACTAAAGAAGCAGCTTTCTTTCAATATATACAATGCATGCCATCTTCTTAGAACAGGGCTTTTCAACCAGTGGTACGGGTACCACCTGTGGTACATTGGCACCTGGCAGGTGGTACGTGACCATCCTAGAAAAGTGATAGTGGGGGAGGGGAATGAGCTGAACCGGTGGCAGCACCGCACAAGCCTGAGTGAGAGATGGCTGGAGCTGCAGGGCTGTCAGGGCTCAGCGGAAGCGCCAGGATCAGCGCAGGCTCCAGCTGGAGCTCAGCGCTGATCCTGGTGCTTCTGCTGAGCCCTGAAGAAGCACCAATCAGCTAGAATGTTGCCTTATCTCCAGGGTCTTGTGATTTACATTCAGATGTGTGGCAACTGATTCATATTTATGATGGTCACAGTGTCCCAGGGTCAGTTGAAGTGACCAAAACCTGTTGCAACCACCCAGCAGACAGAGGGAATAAAAACCAAACACCCCCCCACCCCACCCCTGCTGCCAATCATCAACAGAAATGCTCACAACAATGAAAACCTCAAACAGGAGGAAGAGCACCGCTGAGTGGGCAGGCAGGTGTCTTGCTCGGCTGTGGCTTGAGGGGCACTTTTTTCAATGCCATTGTAACTTCGAACAGTCACTAAGCGAACTGTTGTAAGTCGAGGACTATCTGTACTTTATCTCTTTTTTCTTTTTTTTTTGGTCATCAAGTTTTTGACTGGTGGTACTCGGATGTTGCCATATCCTAAAAGTGGTACAATGGGTGAAAAGATTGAAAAGCCCTGTCTGAGAAGATACATTGATAGTTCTCTTCCTATATGATACTCTGACCTACAAGCCCATTTACTTGTTAAATTTATATGCCACCATTCTCACTTCCCATTACAACTGGGAAGACTCTAGTTTAAGGATGGCTGCCCACGGCAATATCTTTCTGGACCCAGATTTCACTGCCACTTCCTTCATTTGCTCGAACATCCAGCTTGCTGTTTTTTTCCATAATTCCGTGTTTTGAAATGTGTGCACCACACTGAATGATTTACATTTGAATGCAGTGTAATTAAATAAGTTTAGCTCATGCATCCTAGCAACTCTTTTTTTTTTATCTCAATCCAACTTCACACTCGGTTCCTTATCTAACTATGCTTTAATAATTTCATTGTCCTTCTCAACATGTTAAATTGGGCAGGTAAATTTGAAGAATTCACATCATGGTTGGAAACCATACTGTTACATGGAAGTAATCCTCTCTTCCTGGCTTCTCCCCTCTCTCCTACAGCAGTTACTCTTTATTTCTGCTTTTCTATAGTTCATCTCCCTCAAGAAACTTATCACACTAAAAATCACTAAACAAAGTATACACTGAAAACTGAATCACAGAAAAACAAACACTTATATTAGCATTAAGCCTTAAGACAGCCCAGCACCATTAAAATATTTACTTCAGACTTGCAAACATAAAATGCATGATTCTGACACACGTTAGCTGCTTTGTTGGAGGCAAACACCAGCGCATAAATCCTTCGGAGTCATAACTGGCTTGGAAACATTAGTTTCCAACATGGGGGTGAGGGTGTGCATGAAGGTTACGATGAAGGAAAGTCACTTTATACGAGATTAAAGGCCACACTTGGAATACTGCATCCAGTTTTGGTCACCATGATGTAAAAAAGATGCTGAGACTCTAGAAAGAGTACAGAGAAGAGCAACAAAGATGATTAGGGGACTGGAGGCTAAAGCATATAAGGAATGGCTGCTGGAATTGGGTATGTCTAGTTTAATGAAGAGAAGGACGAGGGGGGACATGATAGCAGTGTTCCAATATCTCAGGGGTTGCCATAAAGAAGAGGGAGTCAAGCTATTCTCCAAAGCACCTGAAGGCAGGACAAGAAGCAACGGGTGGAAACTAATCAAGGAGAGAAGCAATCTAGAACTAAGGAGAAACTTCCT
>NW_015388503.1:198916-203655 GCF_001527695.2 Protobothrops mucrosquamatus
CCGGAACGCGGCGGAACCGCGTTCCGGCACCTTTTTCCGGGCCGGCCGCACCGGAAATAGCCCCTCCCACACCGGAAATAGCCCCTCCCAAATTTTACTTGCATTCCTGTTCTCTAAAGGGGCGGTCCTAGGGTTTGATGAGGGCGTGGCCAGGTTTGAGTTCCGCCACCTTTTCTCCGAGAAAAAAAGCCCTGATATAATATAAAATTAACATTCTATTATTTAAAAAATTGAAAGAATTGAAAACAAAAAGAGAAGGGGAAAAAAATCCCTAAAGCGTTAGAACAGTGGTTCTCAACCTTTTTAATGGCGCGACCCCCAACCGGTCGTAAGTCGAGGACTAAACCGGTTGTAAGTCGAGGACTAAAGCGGTCGTAAGTCGAGGACTACCCAACCGGTCGTAAGTCGAGGACTTTCCCTGCCCGGGAGCGCCGCGCATGCGTGGTTCCGCCTCCTGCGCCGGCCGAGGCGTAGCTGGCAAGCGGCAGAGACGGAGCAGGCCGACCACCAGCTGGCCCAGCTCAAGGGAAGTAAGGCACCCGCCGGAAAAGGGGAAAAAAATGGCGGACAGCCTTGCTTGGCGACCCCCGTGAAATGGTCGATCGACCCCAAATGGGGTCGCGACCCATAGGTTGAGAACCGCTGCGTTAGAAGCATAACATTATTTAACTTTTAATCCGTAGCTGAATGCAGGAAGTCCTTGGGTTATGACTGCAGTTGGGACCATTGCTATGCAACCGCTATGCCGTTGCAAAGCACAATGTCAAGTGATTGCATCGCTTAGCGACTGCAGTTGTGGTTGCCATTGTAACCCCTAGGGCCCCCAAGTTCTTAAGCAGGAAGAGATGAGAACCCTAACTCAGGAGTGTAGAGAGGGTGCACAGGTGTCACAGCAAGTTGACAGGGGCTATGGGAGGGCCGGTGGAGGCATAGAAGGGGTGGCAAAGGTCTTGGCCAGAGGGCAGGGTGTTGTGGGCAGGCATGCATTAAAGCAGGGGTCTTCAAACTTGGCCCTTTTAAGACTTGTGGACTTCAATTCCCAGAATTCCTCAGCCTGCATGAGGTGCTGCAGAGTATAAGATCCCTGACTTTTTGGATTCCATAGTAGGCTCCTCAAGGAGAAAAGGCAACTGGAGCAACTTTCCATGGCAATTTGCAACCTTCCTTGCCAGCTTCCATATTGAAAGGTTATACACGTTGATCACATAATATGGCTTGCTGCAATGTCATAATCACAAGCCAGGCACCAGAGCACCTGGATTGTGATCACATGATCGATCACAGGAACCTTGCAATGGCTGGAGCTTTGAGAATTGGTCATAAGTCATTATAAATTTGAATGAGCACTGAAAAAAAAAAGGATGTATGCTGAGGACTACCCATACGAAGTAAAAAAATACCCTGCAATTCACATCAAAGTATTATATGATAATAGCTTTAGTCTTGAACTAATTACTCAATACTAAAATCTCCATTGTATTGTTACTTTGTGTGTTTGTGCATGTTTATATGTTGAACATGTTATCAGAAAAAAATAAAAAATACCCATGAATGTTTTTGCGGCCTTTGGTATGAACTGTTATCTTTCTTAATTTCTGGAGAGGCTGACAGACATGCAATTCTACGTGTGCTCACATGAAAAAGAATCCCTTTCGTTCAGTACCATTCTAAATAAAATACACCCTGTTTAAAATAATTACATGATTTATTACAGAAAGTTTTTTTTAAAAAATTGTGCACTATCACAGCTAAATTCATAATTAATGCAAAGAGTGCCATTTGGGGAAAAAGGCAATTTTGTGAGATGTGGTGTGCCTGTTCCGATTGCGAGAGGGAATATTCAGAAATCTATTACCTCTCTACACACTTAATGTGATTTTTCTTATTTGAACTCAAATCTCCTTAACCTCAATCCAATATACTTTCCATTGTGGTGCACTGGTTTTTAAGATGAGGTGAATTCATTCTTTGGAATTTTTGTTGCAAGTCTAATTTCTAGTTTAATGTTCTGTAGGTTATCAGGAGGAACATTTGCTGGGAATTGGTAAAGCATCCTTTCCCATTGCAGTCCTCTGCAAATGCTGGATCTCAGCTTCTATCATTTCTTGGTACCTTGGTGGCCCTATTGTGGTAGAATGGAAGCCAGATAATAGATTCTTACATTGTAACTTAGATATGTAGAGCAAAATAAGTCTGCTGGTATTCTATTTTTAAAAACTTTTAGATGGAAGATGTAGAAATTGAACATGAAAACATTCCTTTATTGGCTGTTCCCAGCATACGGTGCCTGGCAATAATCTGCTTTTGAAAATTGTGTTTTTATTTATCTGTAGCATATTGTTTATGATACAGATAAATTAAGGGGGTTTGTTTTGTTTGTTTCTGCTTTCCTGTGGAACACAGTTAACTCTTTCTTTTTTCTCCAGGTTGTGAGAGGACTTTCATAACAGTGAGTGCATTATTTTCTCATAATCGAGTCCACTTCAGGGAACAAGAAATGTTTTCCTGCTCCTTCCCAGGCTGTAACAAGCAGTATGACAAAGCTTGCCGGCTGAAAATCCACATGAGAAGTCACACAGGTGTGAACTAGGGTACTGTTAAAGTTTGCGTTTGNGCCGACCACCAGCTGACCCAGCCCAAGGGAGGTAAGGCACCCGCCGGAAAAGGGAAAAAAAAATGGCGGACAGCCTTGCTTGGCGACCCCCGTGAAATGGTCGATCGACCCCAAATGGGGTCGCGACCCATAGGTTGAGAACCGCTGCGTTAGAAGCATAACATTATTTAACTTTTAATCCATAGCTGAATGCAGGAAGTCCTTGGGTTATGACTGCAGTTGGGACCATTCCTATGCAACCGCTATGCGGTTGCAAAGCACAATGTCATGTGATTGCATCGCTTAGCGACTGCAGTTTTGGTTGCCATTGTAACCCCTAGGGCCCCTAAGTTCTTAAGCAGGAAGAGATGAGAACCCTAACTCAGGAGTGTAGAGAGGGTGCACAGGTGTCACAGCAAGTTGACAGGGGCTATGGGAGGGCCGGTGGAGGCATAGAAGGGGTGGCAAAGTTCTTGGCCAGATTGCAGGGTATTGTGGGCAGGTATGCATTAAAGCAGGGGGTCTTCAAACCTGGCCCTTTTAAGACTTGTGGACTTCAATTCCCAGAATTCCTCAGCCTGCATGAGGTGCTGCAGAGTATAAGATCCCTGACTTTTTGGATTCCATAGTAGGCTCCTCAAGGAGAAAAGGCAGCTGGAGCAACTTTCCATGGCAATTTGCAACCTTCCTTGCCAGCTTCCATATTGAAAGGTTATACACGTTGATCACATAATATGGCTTGCTGCAATGTCATAATCACAAGCCAGGCACCCGAGCACCTGGATTGTGATCACATGATCGATCACAGGAACCTTGCAATGGCTGGAGCTTTGAGAATTGGTCATAAGTCATTATAAATTTGAATGAGCACTGAAAAAAAAAAGATGTATGCTGAGGACTACCCATACAAAGTAAAAAAAAATACCCTGCAATTCACAAATTCACATCAAAGTATTATATGATAATAGCTTTAGTCTTGAACTAATTACTCAATACTAAAATCTCCATTGTATTGTTACTTTGTGTGTTTGTGCATGTTTATATGTTGAACATGTTATCAGAAAAAAATAAAAAATACCCATGAATGTTTTTGCGGCCTTTGGTATGAACAGTTATCTTTCTTAATTTCTGGAGAGGCTGACAGACATGCAATTCTACGTGTGCTCACATGAAAAAGAATCCCTTTCGTTCAGTATCATTCTAAATAAAATACACCCTGTTTAAAATAATTACATGATTTCTTACAGAAAGTTTTTTTTAAAAAATTGTGCACTATCACAGCTAAATTCATAATTAATGCAAAGAGTGCCATTTTGGGAAAAAGGCAATTTTGTGAGATGTGGTGTGCCTGTTCCGATTGCGAGAGGGAATATTCAGAAATCTATTACCTCTCTACACACTTAATGTGATTTTTCTTATTTGAACTCAAATCTCCTTAACCTCAATCCAATATACTTTCCATTGTGGTGCATTGGTTTTTAAGATGAGGTGAATTCATTCTTTGGAATTTTTGTTGCAAGTCTAATTTCTAGTTTAATGTTCTGTAGGTTATCAGGAGGAACATTTGCTGGGAATTGGTAAAGCATCCTTTCCCATTGCAGTCCTCTGCAAATGCTGGATCTCAGCTTCTATCATTTCTTGGTACCTTGGTGGCCCTATTGTGGTAGAATGGAAGCCAGATAATAGATTCTTACATTGTAACTTAGATGTGTAGAGCAAAATAAGTCTGCTGGTATTCTATTTTCAAAATCTTTTAGATGGAAGATGTAGAAATTGAACATGAAAACATTCCTTTATTGGCTGTTCCCAGCATACGGTGCCTGGCAATAATCTGCTTTTGAAAATTGTGTTTTTATTTATCTGTAGCATATTGTTTATGATACAGATAAATTAAGGGGGTTTGTTTTGTTTGTTTCTGCTTTCCTGTAAAACGCAGTTAACTGTGTTTTTTTTCTCCAGGTTGTGAGAGGACTTTCATAACAGTGAGTGCATTATTTTCTCATAATCGAGTCCACTTCAGGGAACAAGAAATGTTTTCCTGCTCCTTCCCAGGCTGTAACAAGCAGTATGACAAAGCTTGCCGGCTGAAAATCCACATGAGAAGTCACACAGGTGTGAACTAGGGTACTGTTAAAGTTTGCGTTTG
>NW_015388504.1:0-3308 GCF_001527695.2 Protobothrops mucrosquamatus
TTTAAATTATGGTTAGTGATGCAATCCTGTATTAGAGGGGATGAGAACGTGCCAAGTTTCTTTTCTAGAGTCTCCCGTGTGAAACAGAGAAACATTTAGGAGATCACTTTCACTTACCAAAGACTACTTGTCACTATTCACTGAATGTATTCCAGTCACATATTAATTTCCATTGTTCCTCCTTGTCCTATTTATGTTTATTAATATATCACCTTTCTGCCAAGGTTCTCAAGGGGATTTAACTTTTTGAAATTAAAAAAAAGTCCCAGAAGATTATTGAACAATGTAACCAAGGTCTCTCAAACCTCCCTCATTTGTGCTTTTCCGCAATTAATAAACAAAGCTATCTATCACTTTTATGGGTTTGATCCAGAGTCTTGGAATTCTAGTCTCTTAGGTCTGTGTTCTAGTTATAATACTGAAATCTCCAGGCTGAACTAATGATTGTTTTCCATTGAGCAAAGTGGACCCATTAAAATTCCTGATACCCCCTTCCTCCTTTTGAAAAGAAAACCACATGCTGTACATTGGCAGTTGTATCACTCCCTTCTTTGGTAGGCAAGGGAGAAATAACAATTGACAGTGAGTCTCGTATTTCAACACTACATACTGTAAGATGAACACCTTGGGTTTGTTAAATGTACCAAATAAAAGGTGCCAGGGATTTTTAGGATTCCCTCTCCAAACTGTGTGCTTTTGCAATTCCCCAGTGGAATTTTATCTCAAATCTCCTCCATCAGAGAAACTAGTCTTATTTATAGACTTTGGCTGTGATAAAAGGGCCAGTAGAATCAATCTTCAAAGATACGTGTAGGAAAGGAAAGGCTGGTGCTTCTCTCTGGGCTTATGAGAGGAAGTGAAGGAGGGTTTAGGGTTGAATCCATGCCAATTTTATTCTTGTTTAAGATACGAAAGAATAGTTAATAGATTTTCATTGAGTGAAATGCTCTTTCCATCTTCAAAGCCTGGAGAGATGCAGGGCAGATCCCACTCAGAAAATCCTTGAAAAGAATTTGGGAATATTTCCTTTCCATTGTGTCTTGTCTTGTCTCTCACCAAGAAGTGTTTTTGGTTTCATCTCTGGATCATTAACCAAAAGTGGTAATCCTAGAAAGTAGCTTAGAGAAACCAGGGGAACCGATAGCATGAAGCAGTACTTCTTCCCTTCCAGTTCCTTTAAGGCAGATAGGGTTTACACAGTGCAGGAAAGATGGAACAGGAATTCTTCTGATTCCTAGCAGTGGATAGTGGAAGAAATTCAGTTTTTAAAACTGTAACTTATGCTCCATTTTTGCACTTTACATTTAAAGCAGCATGCCTCTTTTCCCGTTTCCTAATTTTAACCCTCAACAACAGCAACCCTGTAGAGGAAGCTGGGCTGAGAGATACTAACCTGGGTAAAATGGCTCAGTGAGATTCCATGGACTTAAATTGGGTAAGTGGGAACATTACTGCCCCCCTATAGTGGTTGTTAACTAGTTTCCCACCTCCTTTTTAATACAGAAAAAAAATATATAAATCCCAATTTCCGTCTCATACTTTCTTTTTTCAGTCTTTGTGTTCCCTTGCCAAAGTTACATAATTATGAATTAATGCAGCACAGAATATAAGCTATTGCCTGAGAAAAACAGGTACAGTTTTTTCTGTCCTACTTGACAAAGTGGTACAGAGAAAAAATAGATGGTTTCTATGAAGTCAGGTTACCAGCAGGGCTCACTGCTAAAGAATTTAGAAATAAGTAGCTTGAGGGCATAAATTATTCTACCACTAAGCCACAAGATAATACTCTCAAAAATCCACATCATCTACTCTGTTTACTTTCCTTCTTGGCTCAAACACATACATACATACACCAACACAAAAACACACACGCCATGGAACAGTTTTTAAGCCTGCAGGATAGATGAACTGCAGAAAAATTGATGAAATTTTGCTTCTTATTGGCAATGCCAAGAAATCCTGATCAGGTTTCTTTTGATCCAGAATCACACTAAATGATGGTAGGTAGGTAGGTAGGTAGGTAGGTAGGTAGGTAGGTAGGTAGGTAGGTAGATAGATAGATAGGTAGGTAGGTAGGTAGGTAGGTAATAATAATGATAAAGTTGGAAGGGACCTTGGAGGTCATCTAGTCCAACCCCCTGCTCAGGCAGGAAACCCTATACCATTTTGGACAAATGGCTGTTCAGTTTCTTCTTAAAAACTTCCAGTGTTGGTGCATTCACCGCTTCTGGAGGCAGGTTGTTCCACTAGTTAATTGTTCTAACTGTCAGGAAGACAGACAGACGGACGGACGGACGGACAGACAGACAGACAGACAGACAGACAGACAGACAGACAGACAGACAGACAGACAGACAGACAGATAGATAGAATTGTGTATAAACTTACAAGACTACTTGATGAAAAATTACCTTGGTTAAAGTGGTATTCTCTTGAAGAGTCATAAAGAATTAAAATATAAAACTTCTGACTTATCAAAAAAATGCAACTACTTTTTAAGTAGTTGAAAATAGCCAGCATGACTTCAATTATTTAAAAAGAGATCAAGAAGATATCTAGGGAATTGTGGGTAATTAGCTAAGTATTAAATTTAGTACTATTCAAAAGAAAATATGGTAGAATGGGTCTTACAAAAAGAAAGCAGCATGGGGTCTGGTCTTATTAACCTTCTAAATTTTAAGCCTTTTGTGAGAGGTCATCCAATAAACACTGCATATTAGGACTTTAAAATGTTTCTTCACCAACTTAAAAATTCTTAAACTGAACATAGCAGCTATGGAATCAGAGTGTGATTGGTTGATAAAGTAAGGAATAAAAATATACGGACAATATTCACACTGGAGAGATATATGAAAGTGAGAAACTGGAGCAGGAATTGGTGTTGGGACAAGCTGCTTTTAATTTAAATTATCTAGAATTATGAGTAAACAATAAGAGTGCCAAAAATGTTCATGTCACAAAAGTGTTCAGAGTAATAAAATTAAAAACAAACAAACAAAAGGACTGCAAAGGGCTCCAAAAGTATATCTGGAAACATTATGAATGGATTTTAAAATACAAAGGTGGTTTTAATGTTACTAAGTGCAAAGTGATGCATGATAAATTTTATCTCCACTTTAATGGGATTTGATCTGGCAGTGACTGATCAGGGAAGGGATCTTAGAGCATGGTGTATATTATATAGCTCAATGAAAATGTCAAATTTGTGTATGCCTATTGTAAAAAAGCAAAATTCCATGCCTAGAATAATTAGGAAGGAAATTAAAATAAAACCGCTGTTATAGCAAGGTATTTATATAATCCTATAG
>NW_015388504.1:4203-6417 GCF_001527695.2 Protobothrops mucrosquamatus
TTGAGCTATCAATAGCTACTAGTCTTGGTGGTTACTGATTGATTATGTGTTATTTTGACTCATAGTAACCACATAAATAGTTTTTTTTTTCATGACAAACTGTCCCTAAGCTGTTCTTCCAAGTCTCCCAATGGTGCACTCATCACCATGAGTCCATGCTCTTTGTTGCAGGTTGCCTTGTTCTTCTCTTTTCTTCTGCCGCTCTGGGCATTAGAGATTTCTCCAAAAAGCTAGATCTTCACATAATGTGTCCAAAATAGGATGGTTTGAACTTGGTCATTTGTGACTTGAAGGAGAACTCTGGGTTGATTTGTTTGTTGATCTACTGGTATGTTTGCCTGGGTGTCTACAATATTTTCAAGAGTCTTCTCCAACACTACAGTTCAAAGGTGTCAATATTCTTCCTTCTTTAAAGGAAGACTTTAAAGAAATGGCTGGCAATAATGCATTTGAAACAATTTCAGAGATTAGCCCATCATTAACTCTAAAATAATATTTTTTGGCTTCTGGTTTTGTGCAGTAGTATGATTAGCTGAGGGATCATGGAGCTCCGTACCTTACAGCCAAATTCTTCTTATTAGGGGACCCTAAATGGGCCTAAAGAGGCAACGAAGAAGGAGGGGTGTCCCATCGACCGTGGAGAGATGGTGATCGATCCGATCAGTCTGGGAAAAGCCCTCCAGAAACCAGCAGGAGAAAGGCTAGCTTCACTCCAGAGTCTAGCCCAAGCTACAAGCACCCGAAGCCAAAAAGCACTAATTTAAGCTTATCGTAAACAACGTGTTTGGAACTGGGTAAGAATACTGATTCTCTCTCTTCTACTTGATAATTGATTTCCTGAAAAAAAAGCCCCAAGAAGCAAAAATCCTCTGAAAGTGAGAAGGAGGGAGACCTTTGCCCCACCCTCCCACAGAAAGAAGCGGCGAATTAAACTTTTATGGGGGACAGAAATACATTGAAATGAAATGAATATAAGACTTAAATCTGGCTAAATTTGAAATTGGTGGAATTTGTTAAGATTTTCCTTTCAAAAGATTATTCATGAAAACAGAAGAAAATAACTGTTTGTTTTGAAAACTGAAAAATGAACTGGTGCTGACATCTAGTGGTGGATGAAAATACACAACTGTAGTTGCTCTAATACAGGAATTGGCAATGCCCAGAAAAAGAAAACTTGTTTTTGTGACCTTTAATATCTTAACTAAACAGAGAACAGCTGAAACAAAGAAAAGAAAACATTTTGGGCTACTTACAAGGCAAGAACTATAAACCTTAGGAAAAAAATTGACCTTCCTGAATTATAAATACTTATTGAACTGTGACTCTAAAGCTGTTTACAGAGAAAGGAAAACTTTGATTTTTGGCTACCATGGAACATTAGAGATCTGCAGAAAGAACATATCAAGAAAAAACAAATACTTTCCAGGAGGAAACGTATGCTATGTCAAATGACAATGATTTCAAACCCTGAGGAAATTAAAAACAACTTTGAAAATATAAATGAACACATCCTTAATTTAACCTTACTGGATTTGGCTCTGGTGCCTACAACAACATCTACAATACTATGGGAAGACTTTTTGGTCCAGCAAAGCATACTGATTATGAAAGATGTTTGGCAAACAAAAAAAAGCTAAAGTTAGAGTGAAGAAATTAGATGATGGGATTTATCAGAGGGAATATCTAAAGATTAAACACTTGTTTGAATATGGTTTAAAAAATAGAAAAATTTTGGATATAAATGTATTTTAGTTTAAGAGGGATGGGCCCATCAAGTAACGTAGTATTTTTTATGATATGAGAAATATTTATTTATTTATTTATTTATTTATTTAATTTATATCCCGCCCTTCTCCTTGCGGACTCAGGGCAGCTAACAACCAAATAAAATGCTACAACCAAAAAACTACAAATTAAAAACATAATTAAAACAAATATTAATAATTGGTCTAGTAGTTAAAAATTACTTTAAAACCCCCATTAAAAATTTTTTCCCCTAGGCCAGTCCTGCAAGTTGGAATAACCATGTCTTAAGGGCGCAGCGGAAGGAAGGGAGATCAGGGATCACCCTGATCTCTGGGGGTAGTTCATTCCAGAGGGTGGGAGCTCCCACAGAGAAGGCCCTCCCCCTTGGGGTCGCCAGCCGGCACTGTCTGGCCGACGGCACCCTGAGGAGACCCACCCTGTGGGAGCGTACAGGCCGATGGGAGGTAA
>NW_015388504.1:7556-10948 GCF_001527695.2 Protobothrops mucrosquamatus
CACTCCCAACCCACCCAAACGCCGCAGCATGATACTGTGGTCCACAGTATCAAAAGCCGCTGAGAGGTCCAAAAGAACTAGGACAGAGGAATAACCCCTGTCCCGGGCCCTCCAGAGATCATTTACCAACGTGACCAATGCCGTTTCCGTGCTGTATCCCGGCCTGAAGCCCGACTGGAGGGGGTCCAGATAGACTGTTGGGATGGTTTATATGAGGGAAATGTTTTAGATATTTAAGTGTAATTGATCTTGAGAAAATCTCAGTTGATAAGAATGTTCTGAATAGATTCAGAGGATTAGATGATTGGATTTATTAGATGGAATATTTAAATATTAAACTTTTGTTTGAATATGGTTAAAAAGAATAGAAAAATTCTGGAAATAAATGTATCTTAGCTTAGTAGGGGCATGTTTCTCAAGTAATATACTATTTCCTTTTTTTCTTCTCTTTTTCATTTTGTTTCTTTTTAAGATATGAGAAATGTAAAATTGTTGGGATGGCTTGTATGAGAAAAAAGACTTAAATATTTAAGTGTAATTAACTCTGAAAAAATCTTAACTGGTAAGAATGTTTTGAACATTGCGGGGAAAACAAATCTAAATACGAACTTTGAAAACAGGATCTATGATGAGGTAATTAAGATGATCAATTAGAAAAGAAGCTTTATATTGATGTGGTTGTTAAATACTAGAAAAATGTTTATATTCAATTGTTATCTATCAAAATACTAAGAAATGTACTAATTTAAGGTTGGTAAAAGAGAATATTATTGGAAGAAGAGAAAATCAAAGAAAGCTACTATGTGGATTATGGAACTATAGAAATTAATTGTTATTGATTATTTTAAATGCAAACCCAGACAGCATACTGTTTATCAAATATAAAGGTGACTATGTTAAAAAATCAATTATATATATATATATATATACACACACACACACACACATTTTTTTTATTTAAATATTTGGAATTTTTAGAAATTAAACATTCTATTTCAGATAATGAGTCCATAATACTAGTCAAAGAGCTATCATGGTTTTTTCTTATTCTTTTTTTGCTGTTCACAGAGATGCTTTGCTAAAAGTAGCATACTTTATCTAATCATAATCTGGTATAATCTTTTTTTAAAACTTAAAATACTTTCTGACATTTATCGTGTGTTATCCTGTTATATCCAAAAACACTTTATTCATGGAATAAAACAAGCAATTGCTATAAAAGAAAGAAAATATTAAGGATGTAGATACACACTAGAACAATTTTCCATCAAGATACTTAGCAATCTATCTTCACTGGAGCCACCCCTGTGCTCTTAGGCAGTTTTTTATTAAAAACAAATGGAATATTGAAGGCTGCATTTAGCTTACACATTGTTTTCCTAAAACATTAAAATAATATAAAAATTAAAGTGTTGTTTCCCAAACACACTTCATAGCTGCTTCATTGAGTTTATTACTGCACCAGCTAAATGTTAGATTAATTCTCAAGTATTCCCACTATCTATCAAGGGCATATAGGAAAAATTAAATACTTCTTGCTTTGCTTATTTCAGTGTATTGCTTATTTTCTTTCTGTTCTGCTTTTATAAACTTACAAATGTTAATAACTTTGCTTCAGAAATAATCATGCAATAATGTAGCACATTTCAGTACATATATAATGAGAATTATACACACATTACACTGAAAAAATGTAGAAATTCTAATAAAAGATTTAAAAATTAACCTAAAAAAAATAAACCAGCAGACAATAACCATTAGTCCATTGTAATTGCTATTTGTCCACTGGTAGCATGTTTGTAAACTGTGCTCTGAATCTGTTTGATCTACAAATGTCCAATTATGTAAAAGTCTCATGTGAACACTTAATTCTAACCTATGGAAAAAATAGTCTATTGGTAGGCTCATAGGCATCATCCATTTTTTCCCCTATTGGTGCAAACCTAAATGTTCTATGATCTTCTATGGGATATGATGATAAGAGAAGTGAGAATCCACTGTTTTCTAGGGAGAAATTTATTTTGATAAGCAAAGAAAAAAAGTACTGTGGAAATGTTTCCAGTGTTTTAATGAAGCTGCATCTGATAGACTGGTTCATCTGTGGGGACATTATAAGACAGATAAACACACAAACACACACACTTTTCATCTCATCCCTACAGGTAGACTGAGTTTTTCTCCTTCTCAGGACCTCTACCAGAGGTCTGGGAGTTGGAGGATTCTGCACAGTATCTTAGCTGTTCCTAGAATTTTACTCTTTTGGACAGAGAGCTGTGATGTCATTCCTGGGATCTGTTGGAGCCACTTTCCCAGAGTAACAGTCACAACCAGAACTCTTAAGAGTGGTCCTACCAGTACTGGGACCACTTTGGTCTATCTTTCCACATCTTCTTTAGTTCCTCCTTCAGGCCCTAGTACTTCTCTAACTTCTGATACTCCTTCCTAAATGCTGCTGTTACTTGGCACTTCTACATCTATCGCCATCACTGTCTTCTGGTCCTTGTCTATGTCTGGTTGATTGGCCAGTATCTACCTGTCCATCTGGATCTAGAAGTCCCACAGAACTGTAGTCCTATTATTCTCCACAATCTTCTGTGGCATTTCCTGTCTGGATTTAGGAGGGCTTAGCCCATGTACTGTGGTGATGTTCCTGTGCACAATACCAGCTACTTGGTTGTGCCATTCAGTGTACATTGTTTCTGCCTGCATTGTATACCCTGCCACTTTGCGGAGAATAACTGTGGGACTTTTAGATCCAGATGGACAAGCAGGTACTGGCCAATCAACCAGACATAGATAGGGTATACAACACAGAGGTCCCTGACACCTCTCTTCATGGTCTGCACCTCAGGTGCTGTGTGGTATGGTAGACTTCTGCCTCTGTGCAGCTGGTGCTTAGTGCCTGTTTTTGTGCTACTATAATTAGTGCCTCAGTGCTTTTAGTCCAGTCCTTTCCAGCCATTGCTAAAATTTCCAGATGTCTGCCACCTCAACTGTCAATGGTACATCCCATGTACACCTCAATGGTGCATCCCATGCATCTTGTCTTGCCACAACACTTTCTTTGCTTGTTCGTCCTTTCTTGTTCTTCCTTTCTTGCCTCAGCCATTCTCTCAGCAGCTCATCTTTGGATTCCATCTCACTGATGAATTCCTGGATGCTCCGGGTTTCATCCAGAGCAGTCACCTGATCGCCACCAGCCTTTTTCTGGGTGTTGGACTTGGGATGGAAACCTTGGTGCATTGTGAGGAATTCCTGGGTCTTCCTATTGGTAGCTTCCATGTCCTTCTTTGACCAGCTCACTATATTAGCAGAGTATCTGATGAGTGGCCAAGTCATCCAATATTTTGGTGGAGCTGTTTACAGTTATCTGAAGGCATCATCCATAAGAA
>NW_015388504.1:13376-15583 GCF_001527695.2 Protobothrops mucrosquamatus
TCTTAATGCAGGGCAGGGGTGTCAAACTGCCGGCCCATGGGTCGGTTGCATCATGTGGAGGCTGCACCCACCCCGGGTCCAGCAATGTGAAAAAAGCTGTGATACATCACGACATGTCAAGTGACGTGGCAAGTTTGACACCCGTGATGCAGGGGTATCCAACCCTGGCATGACTTGTGTCCTTCAACTCCCAGAATTCCCCAGCCAGCCTTGCTGGATTTCTGGGAGTTGAAGTCTTAAAATTGCCAAGATTACAAATCCCTATCTTAACATTTTACATTTTAAAAAATAATCTATTTGGCTTGGCCGATGTTGTCAATGCTTTTTGGCAGCCTGCCAGCCACCTGCAAATCCAGCATAAACTATGTTGCATTTTCTTGATGCTTTTGTTTACATATAAGGAAGGCTGATTGTTGCTCCACAAAATCAGAAAGGAAATATCTGCAAATCCTTCTTAATAGCATTTCGATAAGATGTGAAAATTGTCCTGAATGCTGACACACAGCAAAGTTCAATAAACCAACTGAGGCAATATTATACTATTAGTTTTTTTACATGTATTAGCTAAACATTACATTAGCAAGGTGAAGCAAACTAGGACACAAACAAAATGTCACACTTTTTGCATTATTTACAGGTAAATTACAGTATCGCTCAACCCTTATGGAGCCCATCTATCCAGCCACATTTGCACTAACAGCTCCACAGCAAAGGTGTTTTGAGATTTTTTTGAAATATAATTTATCAGTCAAGACTGCAAGTGACCTTCTTCTTTTGATTGGTCTTATCTCAAAGCATATTACTCCATCCAGGCTAAACCACGAACAGCAGGGATGTGAATGGTCACTAGATAGAACCGAAAACATTTGACAACAAACAACTCGCAAAATAACAGTCCAACTGCAATGCTCAGAACAGTCAAAGGACCTTCATTTTGTTTCCTGCTTAGAACTCAAAATGGCTGTTCAGAGGTCCAATAATTTTGTACTGTCTGCTGTCTAGCAGTTTTTAGTAGCAGAAGCTTCTGAATGCAGAGCAAGTGCAGTATAATAGATCACAGTTTCCCATTGCATTTGAGATACCAGATTTATTCTTTATTCTTCTCCTGTGCTTGCTGTCTCTCTCTCCCTCTCTCCTTCCCTGCCTTCCTTATGCAGATACACACAGAGAGAATAGTGCTTAAGGTGCTGAACAGTGTGAAACCTGAATAGATCTGACTAATAATTAAATCTGTGTAATTCTAACACGGGTCAAATGTTGAATTAGCTATTTAAAGGCTGTAGTATTAATGTAGGTTTTCATCATGGCCTTTTGTTCTTCCAGATAAATTCCTCTATTTTCAATATTTAATTTTGAGCCTTTCCTAATGAAAATAGTTAAAATCATCTTAAACTGGTGAAGAGGAGAGGAAGGCACAAGGTCTCTGTATTTTGCTTGGTGAAATAAAAGAGCCTGCTTTCAGATGACAGCCATTTGCTTTTCATTATTTTATTATGCATAATGTTGAAAATGTTCAACTGATCAATAGAGGAATGAAGCTGTTGAAAGCTGATCTCTATGGAGTAAAAATAGTGTGGAGAGCTCGGGGAAGAATTGTAGGAAAAAGCAAATTAAATTTACACATTTCAGATAATCAGGCATGTGGTTTACCCTCTGTGGGTTCTGTAATCTAGCTTTTCTTAATTACATTCTTTGTAAGATGCATTGTTTCACTTTTCCCTCCATGGACTTCTTTTTGCTGGGGGAGAGTGCATTGTAATTACTAAGCTCCTGGCATTATTTCTGTTTTTATTACAAAATGTCAAGATTCTGAAAAGGGAAATTTCATGCACTATATCATGTCAATCATCTTCCTTTATGACACGGAACACCATGAGACAGTCTTTTCTTCATATATGTTATTGTAAATAGGCTAGATCAGTTTGTTTGCATAGAAACTAAAAAAAATGAGCATTTACTATAAACATATCAGCTGGAAAAGCAGATGCAGGCCTGCTGACAGCAGGGCCCAATTACTTCATTGCACAGCCCAGGAACATACTCAAACTTGGAAAAAAACATGTATAGGCTTGAGGACAGACTGGCTTCATGTCTGTGACTGGTACAATTAGCCTTCCCATAAATTCCCACAGCTGGGTGGTAGAATGCATGCTAAATAATTTTCTCTCTGTGTAGTTTCACAGCACCACTTGCTGTTTCTATATATT
>NW_015388504.1:16209-41222 GCF_001527695.2 Protobothrops mucrosquamatus
CAAAAGATTAGGCTTCAGCATTAATACCAAGCTTGGTGGATGAGGCCCCTTCATAGATAGCAATAGCACTTAGACTTCACAGTGCTTTACAGCCTTCTCTAAGTGATTTACAGAGTCAGCAGATTGCCCCCCAACAATCTGGGTCCTCATTTTACCAACCTCGGAAGGATGGAAGGCTGAGTCAACCTTGAGCTGGTCAAGATCGAGCTCCTGGAGTGAGCAGTGAGTTAGCCTGCAGTACTACATTCTAACCACTGATCCACCATGGCTTGGTTTAGATGTCCCTGAACCCTTCTGCATCACAGAAGGCTTCAAGGAAATCTCCCCAAACTAACTTTGGAAATTCTACATGATGTCATTGGCATGATTAGAAATGATATCTGTTTAGAAATAATGAGTACGGGTCATCCTTGACTTGCACTGAAAAAAGTGACTTACAACCAGCCATGACCATCTCAGCATCCCCATGGTTATGTGATCAAAATGCAAGTGTTTGGCAATTGGTATGAATTTACAATGGTTGCATAGTCCTGTGGTCTTGTGATTGCCATTTACAACCTTCCCAGTTGGCTTCTGACAAGCAAGCAAAGTCAATGGAAGACTGATTTGCTTAATGGTTGTGTGACTCACTTAACCACTGCAGTGATTCGCTTAACAGCCATGTCAAAAAAAGGTTGTAAAATCAGGCATGTCTCAATTAACAGCTCCCTTGTTTTGTAATAGAAATTACCAGTGCTTTTTTTCTAAAAAAAAAAAAAAAAAGGTGCTGGAACTCATACACGTCATACAACCTGCCTTGCCTACCCTACAAGGTTTCATTCAAAAAAGGTGCCGGAACTCCGTTCTGGGCGTTCTATGAGAAAAAAAGCCCTGGAAATTATGATCCCGGTTGTGATCACAAGTAAAGGATTATCTATAGAGGACGATAACAACTAAAGAAAAATATTTATATTTTTATAACTATTGTTGCATTCATCCAACAGAAGCATTGTGATGTTTACAATACTTATAAACCTTCATAGCAAAATGTGCCTATTATTCTTTGGTGCAATCTATACTTTTGACTTATGTGGTTAATCTTTCTTGTACATATAAAGACATTTTGTTCCCTGCACAATGTTTAAAATGCTGACCAGTCATTTTCCCATGCTAGAATTATCCTGACATGTCCACTCCTTGGTTTCTTTGTACATTTAGAGATAATAGCCAAAGGCCTTTATTTGTCCCCACACACTGCATTGATTTAAAAGTAACAGCTTTAAGTTATAAATAGTCCTTAGCAATGCTTCAAGATGGGAAGGGGTTTTTCCCTCCTCTATTTCATTTTGATTACCTCTTCTCTCTACTATCATTAAGGGGAAAAAATCCTCAACACCTTTACTTGGCTATCTCCCACTATTTCTGCCTTTCCAGTATGTCCACGTAGAGTGAGTGAGAGCATCCAGGACTCCTCTAATAAACATTATCACCTGGTGGGACATAGGTAGCATTCTTCTTTGTTGTGGTTCTTGCCATCTGGAACCCCCCCCTCAAGAGAATATATAAGGTGCCAACTCCTCTATTGTGTATGTATGTATGTTTGGTAGCTGGGAAGGAATTTTAAGTATGCCCAGGTTCAATCTGTTGTCATTCTCAAAAATTGCTGCTTTTTTCCCCACAATATATCTGAGAGCCATGGTCTACCAAGCAAAACAAATATAGTCCTGGACTAGACTAGACTTTTGTTGTATCTTAACACTACTACTACTACTACTACTACTACTACTACTACTACTACTACTACTATTATTATTATTATTATTATTATTATTATTATTATTATTATTATTATTATTATTATTATTATCATCATCATCATTGATCATCACACAGTCAGCCAGATGTTCAGACTGGGTTTGGCATTTTTGTCTACCTATCGAGTACCTTATCAAGGACCTGGGATAGGCAGATGTGGATGTTTGATGGTGTTACAGATATTGCAGGATGGAAGAAATTCCCAGTAAGACTGCCTTTTGCAATTGACTGACGGCAAATTTGTCAATGCTGATGGTGTTCAAGTGGTGCTCCAGTTGTTTTGGGATTGCACCCAATGCACCAATTACTATTGGTACTACCCTTGCTTGTCTTTGCCACAGTCGTTCTATTTCTATTTGTAGGTCTTTGTATTTTTTTATCTTCTCCAGTTCTTTCTCTTCTATTCTGCTGTCTCCAGGCACTGCCACATCCACTATCCAAACTTTTTTGTCTTTCTTACTGACAATTGTTAAGTCCGGGGTGTTATGTGACAGGTGCCTGTCCCAGAGCAATTTAACTTTTTCATTTTCTATTACTTTGTCTATTTTATGGTGCCCCCCCCCCCGGGTCTTGCTTGCAGGCAAATGATATTTTTTGCAGATCTTCCAATGCACCATTGTTGTTACTTTGTCATGCCACTGCTTGTAGTCAGTCCGTGCAATCTTCTTGCAGCAGCTTACCAGGTGGTCCACTGTTTCTTCAGCTTCTTTGCATAGGCAGCACTTACTGTCTGTTGCTATCTTCTCAATTCTGGCTTTGTATTCATTTGTCCTTAAGGCTTGGTCTTGTGCAGCCAGAATTAGTCCCTTGGTCTCTTTCTTCAACTTTCCTGCTCTTAGCCATTGCCAGGTCTGGTTATTATCTACTTTCCCAGCTATTTTTTTTTTTTAATGTATTGGCCATGTAGTGCTTTGTCTTTCCATACCTCCATTCTTTGTCTTGCCATACCTCCATACCCCTGTGGGACCCCTAACTTGTGGGGTCCCACAGGGGTCGGTCCTCTCTCCGCTTCTGTTCAATATTTATGTGAAGCCGCTGGGGGAGATCATTTGTGGCTTTGGGGTGGATTTCCATCAGTACGCTGATGATACTCAGTTGTACATATCCACCCCGGGCCACCCCAATGATGCCCTTGACGTGATGACCCAGTGTCTGGAGGCCGTGAGGGTCTGGATGGGGAGGAACAGACTCAGGCTCAACCTGTCCAAGACCGAGTGGCTGTGGTTACCGGCGCCTCGGCATAGTCAGCTGATTCCATCGCTGACTATAGGGGGCGAAACTCTGGCTCCCTCGGATCGGGTACGCAACTTGGGTGTCCTCCTGGATCCACGGCTGACACTGGATGACCAGTTGGCAGCCGTGACCAGGGGGGCGTTTTATCAGGTTCGCCTGATTCACCAGATGCGACCTTTTCTGGACTGGTACGCCCTACGCACAGTCACTCATGCCCTTGTCACCTCCCGCCTGGACTACTGCAATGCTCTCTACATGGGGCTCCCCTTGAGGAGCACCCGGAGGCTCCAGCTAGTCCAAAATGCGGCCGCGCGGGTGGTGTTGGGAGGGACTCGTCGCTCCCATGTAACACCGCTGCTGCGCGAGCTGCATTGGCTGCCGGTGGCCTTCCGGGTGCNCAAAAGATTAGGCTTCAGCATTAATACCAAGCTTGGTGGATGAGGCCCCTTCATAGATAGCAATAGCACTTAGACTTCACAGTGCTTTACAGCCTTCTCTAAGTGATTTACAGAGTCAGCAGATTGCCCCCCAACAATCTGGGTCCTCATTTTACCAACCTCGGAAGGATGGAAGGCTGAGTCAACCTTGAGCTGGTCAGGATCGAGCTCCTGGAGTGAGCAGTGAGTTAGCCTGCAGTACTACATTCTAACCACTGATCCACCATGGCTTGGTTTAGATGTCCCTGAACCCTTCTGCATCACAGAAGGCTTCAAGGAAATCTCCCCAAACTAACTTTGGAAATTCTACATGATGTCATTGGCATGATTAGAAATGATATCTGTTTAGAAATAATGAGTACGGGTCATCCTTGACTTGCACTGAAAAAAGTGACTTTCAACCAGCCATGACCATCTCAGCATCCCCATGGTTATGTGATCAAAATGCAAGTGTTTGGCAATTGGTATGTATTTACAATGGTTGCATAGTCCCGTGGTCTTGTGATTGCCATTTACCACCTTCCCAGTTGGCTTCTGACAAGCAAGCAAAGTCAATGGAAGACTGATTTGCTTAATGGTTGTGTGACTCACTTAACTACTGCAGTGATTCGCTTAACAGCCATGTCAAAAAAAGGTTTTAAAATCAGGCATGCCTCAATTAACAGCTGCCTTGTTTTGTAATAGAAATTATCAGTGCTTTTTTTTCAAAAAAAAAAAAAAAGGGTGCTGGAACTCACACACATCATACAACCTGCCTTGCCTACCCTACAAGGTTTCATCCAAAAAAGGTGACGGAACTCCATTCTGGGCGTTCTATGAGAAAAAAAGCCCTGGAAATTATGATCCCGGTTGTGATCACAAGTAAAGGATTATCTATAGAGGACGATAACAACTAAAGAAAAATATTTATATTTTTATAACTATTGTTGCACTCATCCAACAGAAGCATTGTGATGTTTACAATACTTATAAACCTTCATAGCAAAACATGCCTATTTTTCTTTGGTGCAATCTATACTTTTGACTTATGTGGTTAATCTTTCTTGTACATATAAAGACATTTTGTTCCCTGCACAATGTTTAAAATGCTGACCAGTCATTTCCCCATGCTAGAATTATCCTGACATGTCCACTCCTTGGTTTCTTTGTACATTTAGAGATAATAGCCAAAGGCCTTTATTTGTCCCCACACACTGCATTGATTTAAAAGTAACAGCTTCAAGTTATAAATAGTCCTTAGCAATGCTTCAAGACGGGAAGGGGGTTTCCCCTCCTCTATTTCATTTTGATTACCTCTTCTCTCTACTATCATTAAGGGGGGAAAAATCCTCAACACCTTTACTTGGCTATCTCCAACTATTTCTGCCTTTCCAGTATGTCCACGTAGAGTGAGTGAGAGCATCCAGGATTCCTCTACTAAACATTATCACCTGGTGGGACATAGGTAGCATTCTTCTTTGTTGTGGTTCTTGCCATCTGGAAACCCCCCCCCCCTCCAAGAGAATATATAAGGTGCCAACTCTTCTATTGTGTATGTGTGTGTGTTTGGTAGCTGGGAAGGAATTTTAAGAATGCCCAGGTTCAATCTCTTGTCATTTTCAAAAATTGCTGCTTTATTTTTCACAATATATCTGAGAGCCATGGTCTACCAAGCAAAACAAATGTAGTCCTGGACTAGACTAAACTTTTGTTGTATCTTAACACTATTATTATTATTATTATTATTATTATTATTATTATTATTATTATTATTATTATTATTATTATTATTATTATTATTATTATTATTATTATTATTATCGATCATCACACAGTCAGCCAGATGTTCAGACTGGGTTTGGCATTTTTGTCTACCTATCGAGTACCTTACCAAGGACCTGGGATAGGCAGATGTGGATGTTTGATGGTGTTACAGATATTATTGCAGGATGGAAGAAATTCCCAGTAAGACTGCCTTTTGCAATTGACTGACGGCAAATTTGTCAATGCTGATGGTGTTCAAGTGGTGCTCCAGTTGTTTTGGGATTGCACGCAATGCACTGATTACTATTGGTACTACCCTTGCTTCTCTTTGCCACAGTCGTTCTATTTCTATTTGTAGATCTTTGTATTTTTTTATCTTCTCCAGTTCTTTCTCTTCTATTCTGCTGTCTCCAGGCACTGCCACATCCACTATCCAAACTTTTTTGTCTTTCTTATCGACAATTGTTAAGTCCGGGGTGTTATGTGGCAGGTGCCTGTCCCAGAGCAATTTAACTTTTTCATTTTCTATTACTTTGTCTATTTTATGGTGCCCCCCCGGGTCTTGCTTGCAGGCAAATGATATTTTTTGCAGATCTTCCAATGCACCATTGTTGTTACTTTGTCATGCCACTGCTTGTAGTCAGTCCGTGCAATCTTCTTGCAGCAGCTTACCAGGTGGTCCACTGTTTCTTCAGCTTCTTTGCATAGGCAGCACTTACTGTCTGTTGCTATCTTCTCAATTCTGGCTTTGTATTCATTTGTCCTTAAGGCTTGGTCTTGTGCAGCCAGAATTAGTCCCTTGGTCTCTTTCTTCAACTTTCCTGCTCTTAGCCATTGCCAGGTCTGGTTATTATCTACTTTCCCAGCTATTTTTTTTTAATTTATTGGCCATGTAGTGCTTTGTCTTTCCATACCTCCATTCTGTTCTTCATTTAGTCCTTCTTGTAGGCCAGTTTGGTCTCTCCAGTAGTCAGTAAGCCTTCCTGATATACTAACTTCAGTGCAACTTCATCATTATCCTTCAGATATTTTCGCAAAGCCATTATGAGTATGAGTATGGTTATTATTTTCACAGGATTCCAGTTTTCCCCAAACATCAGAAAAGTTACCCGTTTCTTACTGTATATCCAAGAGAGATCTAAGTTGGGGGGTCAGCATAAGGCAATATTTTGATAAAATCAGGGGAGGGAGTTTCTTGAATAGATTATAAATTCACTGCAATAATAGTACTAGGAACCCCTTCTTTAAAGAAAGATTTCTTTACTTTGCTGGAGGGTATTGTCTGAATATTTCTCTACCAGAGGAGGTGGTTTTCAGAGAACTCTTTTCATGAGGACGTGAGAATTTGGTTTGCCACTCATTTACATGGGCTTTATCTCAGCCTGGCTCCACTGGACACTGCTTCTGAGATCTGCAAGGGATTATCAGAACTCTGCTTGCTAGATATTTCAGTTCTTTTAATACCCAGCCTCTGTAAGTTTGCTTTATATTTTCCTAACACTTAATGAACGCTTTAATGTCATATAAAAACATTTCTCCTTTGTTATTAGAATTTTTTTTTAAAAAAGTTTACTTCGTGGTTTTGTAATATCTCATCTATTATCACTTATTACTCATTAAATTAACAGTAGCTTAAGTGTGTCTTTGCCAACACGAATCTGCTCATTATTTATATCATCTCCTCTTTCCTGTTCTATCTGTTCTTTAAAATGTTGAAAGGTACCTGCAGTATTAAAGCTATTATATTATTGTCATTACTATCTCTTCAGTGAAGATTAGTATTACCTTTAGGCTTAAGTGAATACATTTCAAATATCATGCAAAAGGTAGATAGGATTTTGAGGAGGATTAAATGCAAAGAGTGAATATAAAGTTAAATGTATATGGCACATAACTACAGTACTCTTGTGACAATCCTCCTGATGCATCTGAGTGCTCATAAGCAGGACATTAAAGTAACAATTTTCTCCATTTGTTGCATGGTATTTATAACTATTAACCGTTGGATTTGAATTTTGAAAACTTGTCCTCTATATGCTTGAGCTTCTGGCAATTGCCGTATCTTGTAACAATCACATTATAACTTTGTAATTCACTTTTGATTTATCAGGTACCCAACAATATAGTCTTAGATTAGCCTTTCACAAACTTTTATCCCAGGAGCATCCCATAAAATGATTTTCAGGTCTTAGAAAACCCTCCATAATTATGGCAGCTGATCCACAAAATTCAAACAATCATATATATATATTTAGTCACAACCAGTGGTGGGATTCAAATACCTGAACAATCGGTTCTCTGACTCGATCCAGGCCTGGGCCTAGAACGGACTTCCAGAAGTGGCATCCACGCACTTCCAGGGGGCCGTTCTAGGTCTGGAAGCCTCCTCCAGGCCTCTGAGGCCTAGAGCGGACTTCCGGAAGTGGCACCCATGGACTTCCGAAAGTGGCACCCATGCACTTCCGGCAGGCTGTTCTAGGCCTGGGAGGCCTCCTCCAGCCAGTTCTCTGAACTCAAAAACATTTAGCTACAGTTCTACCAAACCAGTGCAAACCAGCTGAATCCCACCACTGGTCACAATCTATCACAGAACTTCTAGTAACTTCTCATGGAACCCCAAAGTAGATCAGAACCTTGGTGGAGAAAGCCTGCTAGAAGGAGATTCTATCACTGTAGCTTTTTTTCCCCTCTAGGTAAGTGGGAACACTTGCAAACAAAACATTTTGCTGCAATTCCTTGATAGTTTTATTTTTCAAGAATGCCTATGAGGCTGATGTGGGACCATGAAGCCTTGAAGTGATTGGAGATATCTAAACGTATTAGTGTCAACAAGTTTTTGATGCCTCGTGGCTGACAATAAAGGAAGCATTTGGAGACATACTGATGTTCTGGTTTGGGAATCATATTCCTACCTGTGACAGAAACAGAACCAAAAAGAAGCAGTAAAAGAAAGGCAATTATAATATGGTTATTAATTTATGACACTAAAATTATGTGCTTCTTAGCTACGCATAATGCACTTCCCATTTACTGCCCTCAAGAAGTTCCTCTGGCATGAGTATATATAAAGTGCATCAGCTATTTTTGAAACATATACATGCAGTAGGACTTGACTGGCATTAAATTATGTGACTGATTGATTGATTGATTTAATGAATGATTACATGCCATCAAGTTGGTGTCAAATCTTAGCAAAGGCAAATAGATTTTCTCCATGATGGTCTGTCCTTATCTGGCAAATGTAAATACTGCACCAAATGTTTTACTCTTATTCAAATGGTGGGATTGAGTTCACTCTCCATACTAATTTCTATTTATAGATCCTTACAGATATTGATAGATGATAAATCCCACCATCTCTTAAAACTAATTATGCTGATTAATGTTTATAAGGGAATTTTAAGTTCTCCAAAATGTATAAGTTATTTATAGCCCAATTATTTGTTTGTTTTTTATCCATAACAGATTCTCATTTCTGGGTGCCTTTAAAATTTTTCTCTTAGGTTATTCTAAATCAGGGGTGTCAAACTTGCAACGTCACGTGATGTGTTGTGACGTATCGTGACTTTTTTCCCATTGCTGACAATGGGGTGGGTGTGGTTTCACTATGATGCATCCGGCCTGCGGGCCGGCAGTTTGACACCCCTGTTCTAAATTCAGCTGCACTTAGTTCCAACATCTAATTTTTTTTTTATCTGGTTGTGAATGTTAGGTTCGTATGCTCAATTTCAGCATATATTATTTTGGTTTAATGGATCTGCAATCCAGTCTACAGGTAAGAAATAATATTGGAAGCTTCTTCAAATGTTATAGTTTCTGACACAATAGTCGTTAAAACAACCTCTGCAATGTTTTAATCTATAGGTGATTTATAAATCTCTCCTTTGCATTGAGATATCACATTTCACAAAGATCTTCTATCCTAAGCAACAAAGATAGTAGACCATGTAATACACTCCTCAAGGTGGTCAACATCAAACCCCAAGGGTTGTTGTTGTTATTGTTATGTACAGTTCTACTAGTTAAA
This sequence comes from Protobothrops mucrosquamatus, assembly GCF_001527695.2. Taxonomy (NCBI): domain Eukaryota; kingdom Metazoa; phylum Chordata; class Lepidosauria; order Squamata; family Viperidae; genus Protobothrops; species Protobothrops mucrosquamatus. Next base: position 25,444 of record NW_015388504.1, read on the forward strand.
GTAGTTTTTATGAAAGGGGGTTGGTGAACAACATGAGATTTCATGAAAGGGTCGATGAGCTGAAAAGTATGGGACCACTGATGTATAAATAGAGTAGGAAAAAAAAAATGGGATTGGTTTCCCAAAGTTCCATTGAAAAGGTTTCAAGTCACAAAAGGGAACTTGTGACATTTTGACAATTCAGTCTCTGGAAATCAGTGCCCTGTTCCCAGGAAATAAATCAAAGTTCCTATTCCAAGAAATTGTAGCAAGTTAACCTAACTTCTCATTTTCCCATCCAATTTATCCTATTTATTTGAAGAACTTTGTAAACAAAAATATGCCTCCTCTTAAAATCTGTTACCAGTTTTCCTCACATTTCTCTAAGAGGAAGCATCCATGGGTGAAACGGAGGGGGGAGGGAATGTGAAAGAAACATTGTATGTCTGGCAAAGAACTACAGAATAGACAGCGTCTGTGTGACAAGAATACAACACTGCTTGTATCATTTTGACAAAAGCAACAGCTGCTGCAGAGTTCTCTATCTCACGCTTATGCATTTTTTTTCAAGGTATGTTCAGTTTATGCAAAGATTTCCCCTATGGAACATATTTGTTTTCAATTCAAAACGTGTGCATTTCTGTCCAAGCCTTTCTCTAATATCTTCCTCCCTCCTGACAAACTTTGCTGCTAAAACCATATTTAAACATATTTACCTTTATCCAGACTAGCCCGCCCGGTGATAGGGGGGAAAAAAAGTAACCTAAACTCAACTTTTGAGCTTATATTTTTAAATCTATCCCTTTTCTGCAATTCTGTAATTTCTTTATTCAAGCAAAGACTAGCATGCTTACATCATGCACTGTCAAGTGCATATGAAAATGAATGTTCGTGCGCTTATGTTAATAAAAGGACATCAGTTTTAGGCAGCCTGCAATTAATTAAAGAAAGCAGAGCATTTGGCAATTCTTGGATCTAAATATGCTACCATGTGTAAAAGAAATATTATTAGACAGAGGGGATAGGAAGCAAAGCAATGTACAATATCCTGCATAGTGGGCAACAATAATCTTTAATCTCTTTTCTCCCAAATAATAGTCTGCAGCTGTTCTTACAATGTTTAATCACTTCCTTGTTTAATATTGCCTTTGCTATAAATGGAGATTTATAGCAGCTGTCTGCAGGATGTACACTTGCCATGGTTCTCCTGTACTACTACTGATAATATAATTAGTTTGATTCTCACTCTTGTATCAGCTAAGTGGCCAATCAGGTTCCTTCTGTTTCACTGTTCACACCTCCTTCCCTCTAATTGTACCTGTAGTCATCTATGAATCTCTGACCTTATTTAAATAGTTTGAAATGTACCAAAACATAGTTCTTTATAACCTCTTATCAGATTAGTAGGACCTTCAGAGGACTCTGAACATTTTCTGCTTAGAATATTAAATCAATAGATTGCAAACTTAGCATGTACAGTCCATGATAGAGAACTAAAACAAGATGGATTGACAACATCAGCAAGTATTGCGGGCCCAATTGACAAAAGAAGGCTCAGGACCATATTGGTTGGAAACTTGTGGAACAGGCCTTCCTCCTGCAGTGGATAGTCAATGGCTAAGATGATGGTGGTGATGAAACTTACATCATAATCACAGCACAGCATAAAAATCAATATACATTTTGAATAGTGAATGATCAAACTTTAAAAAAAAAGTAATTATAATACATACAAGAATTATTACTGAGAGTTCAAAGAATTTGAAATGTTTTCCATAATCCTTGATAGCTGTTGACCTTCTCATCTATAGATGTTTTGCAGAAAAACTACTTCAGATGAAACCAAATAGATTTTTTTTTTAAGAAGGGAAGGAAGAAATTATAATTGTAAGGACGCTTGAAGTGGGACTTTAACTCTTTTTTTTGGCTGGCTTGACACCCCACAATACAATACAAAACTATTGTTTGTATTTGAAGGATACCCTTTCTCTCTGCTGTTCCCATTTCCCAGTGGTTTTTCAAATGTGACAAAACACAACTAATTTAACCTTCATAACATCTTTTCAGGATTATTGCCATGTGGTTTAATCAGTTCCCCAATGTGGATCCCTAATGTAAATTAAGGAATTACATAGACTTTTAGAAAGAATGAAGATGGCTTTTTTCATTTTTCATTCTTTTTTCTTGTACAAAGAAGGCTTAATGTATGCATATTTTGTGAGAGACCTCCAAGATTTTTTTTTCCAAAGAAAGAGTTAATTCCACTCATGAGGTTTGGAAAATTGTATCCACCAAATTAAACTGCATTAAAGGGCACTTGTTGTTTCTATGGGGCAGGAGCTTATCTTCTGCTTCATGAATAATTATATGTCTAAAATTAACTACGGTTTCTCTCTCTTTGCCTTCTGTATCTGAGGGCCAAATTAAACATGATGCCATTTATGCAATTAGCAACTGCAAAAATAGCTTCTGAATTGTAAATAGCTGGCCTTCTCTTTCTCTGCTGGGGTTTTGATGGGGGAGGTAAAAAAGGTCAAGTCTTCAAGATGATGCTGGGTAAATTTATGGACCTATCCATGAACTTTCCTTAAAGAAAAAAAAATCCTCTTCTAAATCCCCTCCCCACTTTTGCTCTTCCTGGAGATCACCTATGTAATTACTAACCATATTTGCTTCTGATGAACATTTCAAATTCAAACAAATTTAGCTCAGTGCTTCCTCTGACAGGTAGTAGGGGAGATAGAAACCTGTATCCTCTTTTTTTTTTCCCTGATCCCATGCCAACTGTGATGTAGCGTTTCTTCCAACAATGATAAAATTTTGGATAAAATAGAGGGGTCTCATTTATCCTGCAGCAATTCAATATTGTATTACATTACATGTTCTTTGGGTAATGAGGGGGCTTTGGTGCTCTCTGAGCTTGGTTGTTTTCTTGCAACTCTTTCCTTACCCAAACTAGGTATTTATTTATTTATTTATTTATTTATTTATAATAAGACTTATATGCCGCCCTTCTCCCCCATGGGACTCAGGGCGGCTCACAGCATATTAAAAACAATACAAAACATTTCCCTATAAAAGCCAATTAAAAACCAAATATTTGTAGCTGTGTCTTGTTTAACATCATTGGTGCATCTTCAGGCAATGTCTGGCAAACACTGCCTCTCTCATATGCTTATTAATATTACATGCGGGGGGGAGGTTGCCCCAATCCCTCTCTTGCATACTTATTGCCTTTTCCCTATAGCATATATACTTTATATATACACAAAGCAGTTTTGGCAATATTTTGTTACTGCCTTCTGCCTAGAGTTGAGATATGGCTACTAGCCTAAATTTATCAAGCTGGCTTTGTACCTAATGTAGGGCTAGAACTCACAGTCTCCCAGGTTCTGGCTTGGTATCATCACCACCAAATCAAACTGGCTCTCTTTATAATATTATAATTATTTATGCAAAGGCTTAGTTGTCTTAAGAAGTCTATCATGCTGGAAAGATAAAAAGAAAGATCATGCCAGGCAAAACCTATTGCATTCTTTGTACAAGTGACAAAATTAGTGGATCAGAGGAATGCTATGGATATAATTTACTTGGACTTCAGTAAGGCATTTGATAAAGTAGATCACAACCTACTACTTGATAAGATAGAAAAATGTGGGTTAGACAGCATCACCACCAGATGGATTCATAGCTGGCTGACCGGCCGTACTCAGCATGTGGTCCTCAATGGAACTGCATCTACATGGAGGGAAGTGTGTAGTGGGGTGCCCCAGGGCTCTGTTCTGGGTCTAGTGCTCTTCAACATCTTCATCAACGACTTAGATGAGGGGATAGATTGGGAACTCATCAAATTTGCAGACAACACCAAGCTGGCAGGAATAGCCAACACTCCAGAAGACAAGCTTAAGATACAGGAGGATCTGGACAGACTTGAACACTGGGTGCTATCTAACAAAATGAAATTCAGTGGTGAAAAAAGAAAAGTTCTATATTTAGGCAAAAAAAACCCCAAATGTACAGGTATAGTATAGGGGGTACTTTGCTCAATAGTAGTAACTGTGAGAGGGATCTCGGAGTCCTAGTGGACAATCACTTAAATATGAGCCAGCAGTGCTGCAGCTGCATTAACAGAGGGATAGAATCAAGACTATGTGCAGTATTAATACCACTTTACAATGCCTTAGTAAGTCCACACTTGGAATACTGCATCCAATTTTGGTCACCACGATGTAAAAAAGATGTTGAGACTCTAGAAAGAGTACAGAGAAGAGTAACAAAGATGATTAGGGGACTGGAGGCTAAAACATATAAGGAATGGTTGCTGGAATTGGGTATGTCTAGTTTAACAAAGAGAAGGACGAGGGGGGACATGATAGCAGTGTTCCAATATCTCAGGGGCTGCCACAAAGAAGAGGGAGTCAAGCTATTTTCCAAAGTGCCTGAAGGCAGGACAAGAAGCAACGGATGGAAACTAATCAAGAAGAGAAGTAACCTAGAAGTAAGGAGAAACTTATGTTATAGGGTTTCCTGCCTGAGCAGGGGTTTGGACTAGATGACCTCCAAGGTCCCTTCCATCATCATCATCATCATCATCATCATCATCATCATCATTATTATTATTATTATTATTATTATTAAGAGGACAGGATGACCAACAGCATAGTAGATGGACTCAATACAAGTGCCATCACCCTAGACCTGAAGAGTTTAGTGGATGTGCAAAAAAAAGCTTGGCTTCAAATATATACAGAGGGTCTTAAAGATCAATGTTCGATTGAAGGCAGAACTTTCCTTTTTAAGATTAATAAATAAATAATTAGAAAAAAATGGAAGATTATTTCGATATATGACAATTGTAGTAAGATTATCATATGTACAGAGATAGAAAGATTCAGCATTACCCATTATGGAGGAATGGTTGGTGACAGATTTTGCCAAAATTGATAAATTAACTTCTTTGATTACAGAAAAGATACTATCTACATTTATGGCTATTTGGTAGCCTCTTATGGAATTTTTGCATAAAAATGAGAAAAAAAATTACTTGTTATAGTTTTAATGATTAGACAGGATAGAACGAAGAGTAATATGATGTAACTTTGGAAAGAGAGGTTAAAATATATTTGTATGTATAACTGCTATGAAGAATATTGGAAGTTCTTTGTATTTTTTTCTTTTTATTTTTTTCCTTTTCTTGTACCTTTGCTTCTTCTTTTATTTGTCTTTTTTATCTTTTTTACTTCTTACTTTCTATTAATCTGTTTAGCTTTTATCTCTAGTTTAAATGCTTTAATAGTAAAAAATATATATACATAGGAAAAGGAGAACGGAAGAGCTAAATTGCCCATCTCTATCTACTCATTGGAATTAAGCTACAGGGAGGCTCCTTGTATGATTGAAAAAACTGGGGTTCTTGGAAGAAACATGGGATAAATATGGAATTAAATAAAATTATAACCTTCATTGCAGTTATCAGGTAGATGAAAATAGTATATGCAGAACAGATGCATTTTAAATCCAAAGAAATGTTCCATTCCATTATCGGTAATCTTTTCTGTAATGCAATCAATTCAATTCTCTTTAATCAGATGTTAGCCAAATGTGGATTAATACATACCTAGAAAAAAAATTATTTGGGAGGTGAAATAAAAATGCCTCTTCTATGGTATTAAGGGATATGCTTTATTGCTTTTTCTCATAATACAGACTTAAAAATTGGCAGCGCTTGTCCAAGTATCTTCATAATATATTTGTAGTTCCAAATAAAGCTTTTTTTTGGTAAGCTGAATGTTAATAGCTTTAGATATTTTTCCCCCAGCGGTTTTTACAATTCTGTCATTATAGATCGTAATGCCCCAAAAGCAATTCAAAGGCATGCAAATGCAAGTAGATAAATAGGTATCACTTCGGTGGGACAGTGATGTATAGTCATGCTGGCTATATGAGCATGGAAAGGGTCTTTGGACAATGCTGGCTCTCTTGGCCCCCTTGGCTAAGACCACTGCCCCCCTAGAGTCAGATATGACTGACAGGGAAAACCTTTTACCTTTAATGTTCCAATAATAACTGTGGAGAAACATTTGCCAGTTTATTTCATAATTTCTGTATTTCAGTTATTAACTTCCAACAATTTACACCTTTTCCAGTTCTTAGAGCTATTTCACTGTTATTTTACATTTCTACATCTATTTGCAAAACTTGCTGTTCTTAACTACTCTGATCTATGACATGCTGTGTTCTATATCAGAGTTCCCCAACCTTTCCAGCTTTGCGGACCAGCAGGTGGGGGGGGAGAGGGAATGGTTCCACATGAGTGGCTGGCAACTGCATACATGCAGCTCCATTTGCATGAATGCCGGGCACATGGGCCCACCAGTTGCACAGATAGAGCATGTGTGCATGCACTCATATGCTGATTGTGCAAGTGGGGATGCACGCATGCATGCTTGCTCATTAGCCCGCCACTTCCGTGGCCCAGTTCCAAACAGCTCATGGCCCAGTAGTAGGCCACAGTCCAGAGATTGGGGACCCCTGTTCTAGATTACTCTGTCATTCTATCAGAATTCAGAAATCTTCTTTTTTTACTTCTTTGCTTATTCTGGAATACTTTTTCAGTGTTATGGTCATACTAATAATTTGGGGCACTAAATATGCTTGCTTTACATAAACTCTAATGTACCATTTTTGCAAAACAATTTAATTTGGGCAATTTTGCTATAGCTACCTAATAGCCTTGCCTTTCTCCTTGCATGAGCCATATTTGCTGCTGCTCCAGCATTTTGAACTTTTGTTTTTATGGGATTTATCATTGCTACTTTTCTTGCAATGGATATATTAATGCTTCTGTTTCATGAGGAGTTCAATCTGAAGCAACTGCCAAATTTTCTTGCCTTTAATTCTATTTTCAGTATTGACCATGCAGAGGTTTTTCTTTTTGATAATTTATTTCTTAGTGTTGTCATAATCATTCAAGATTAAATACTGCCTTTGATTCTGTCAAACTCAAAATGATTTCTTTATAGAAACTTATTATCTATTAATGTTATTCTCCTATTGTTATCATTATTAATGTTGTTTTGTATAGAGGAACCTGGCACAATGGTTAAGAATAAAAGAGTCTGTCATGAATTGACATACCATATGTATAATTATTTACTTTGTTCTAAAAGCCATCACCATGATAAATTTGCAGTTTTTCCTATCTGTCAGGACTAGTAATACAGAATACATCTAACAACTACATTTGCATATAGAAAGTATCATTGACCTTTGAGTTTAAAAAGACAGAATTTTACAAGAAACCCCATTCAGAACAAACTACTTAGATCAGGTGAAGCAGGGCAACACAAAGAAAATATAAAAGGACTGCTTATTCACAAAGAAATATGAAAAATAGCATGAACATCTCAAAATAACATCTCTTTTACAGAAGACTGAATCTTAAGTGATTTTTTTTAAGATTAAGAGTTTTTTGTTATAATTCACACTGAAACTAGCAATAGCCTTGTCATTATACAACATAAGACCATCTTCAGAGGAGATACTGGAAGAAAGTGGTGGTAGCCTCTTAGATATTTCTTCTGAACTCCCCTGTTTTTATTTTTTACATTTTATTTATCCATTATTTTACTGATCTCACACAACCAGTAGTTATATCAGTTCATCTCACAATGGCTATTACTACCTGCTCTCGTAAGTGTGGCAAAGAAGATCAACATAACGCAAGGTTTGAAATAAAATTCATCAGCCAGTCGAGATGGCTTCTGGATATTGAATGGAGATCAGATGCCATCTTTCCTTTTATCCCAAGCAGCAACATCTTTTGGGCCTGTCCCTCAAATGAATTAGATAGGTATCAAACCCACCAATTTATACATGTTTAAGCTTTTTCTTAAACATAAGAGTACAGGAGACCTAATCTTTATCCACTTGGTCACCTTAACTCAAATACAAATTGCAGGAGGGGGGACAGTAGCAATAGCAGCTGGGCTTCCAAATACTTTGGGCGTTGTCCAAAAATACTTAAGAACGTGTGTAATAAATGACAACCTAAGCACTTAGCAATAACACTTAGACTTATATACCACTTCATGGTGCTTTACAGCCCTCTCTAAGCAGTTTACAGAGTCATCATATTGCCCCCAACAATCCTCATTTTACTGACCTCAAAAGGATGGAAGGCTGAGTCAACCTTAAGCCAGTCAGAATTGAACTCCTGGCAGTGAGTAGTGAGTTAGCCTGCAATGCTGCATTCTTTTTTTTTTTTTTTTTTTTACAATAAATAATTTTATTGTAACAATTTTCAGTTACTTATATTGAGCTTGTCCTGGTTCTTGACATTTATTTTTAGTTTAGGTTTAAAAGTGATTTCTATCTTTAATATTAACTTAATATATACAATACATTTAAATGTTTACAATTAGTGAATAATATATTAGAAAGGTTTACCTCTATTACATATTAAAATCCTTGGTTTAGGGTTACTGTATAAAGAGTGTCAACCATGGCTTATTCTCAATCTAAGAGAAATAGATTGCAGAATCCTCAGTGTAATAGACAACATATCCTTTTCTTTATATTCATTTTCTATTCATAGGTGGGGAATATTAGAATCCATGGCATAGAGGGGACTTAAAACCTTCCTCTGGTGCCATTTTCTCAGTAGGAAATGGTTTGTCCACAATTATTACAAGTCTTTGGATCTCTTATACATGTCATGGGAATATAGCTCCCTGGTGTTGGCCTATTATTGTTCCGCCTTTTAAAAAGCTCATTCAGAGTCTATAAATTCACACAATGTGATAAAGCCTAATTCTAGATTCACAAAGCTCAGTTGCTACATTCATATAAAATGCTATCCCCAAGTGAATAAACCATATCATGGATTATTATGGTAGCTAAAAAAAATGGCTGGACTCCCCAAAATGTGCTAAATCATCAACTCCTAAACCCATTTTAGCCGATTCCTAGCTTGTTGAATGAACCGTGCCAAATAATATTAAGCAGAAAACTCCCTAAATTTCACAAGAATGCTTCTCTAATGCTGATAACCAAATCTGGCCCTAGGTTCTGCCTTGATTTACTTCCTAATAAGCAACTGAGTCAGAAGATCGTTTAAAAGCAGTTTATTAGGGTACTCTGATAAAGTACGATCTCCCTATGAAAAGGGAGAACCCTGAGGCACATCTTACTTTTTATAGTTAACAAAACTATAGTTAACTTTTTATAGTTAACAAAACAAAGAAATATAAGAGGAAAGTTGATTGGACGGGATAAAAACAGCCTCCCCTTTGCATAGGAAATCAGTTACATGGCAGTGTCAAACATGCTACACAACTCAGCATTTCATATTGCATTTAGATTAAGTGAGGGAGGTGTTACTTTCAAGTGGGTTAAATGGAGAAATGAAAACTCTTTAATTCAGCTGAAGACCGTGGGAGCCTGGAGCCTTGTCAAGGATACCAGAACAGGTGTAGACTTGAAGTAGACAGTTCCCATAACAAAGTGAACGTGTTGATATGAATTACATAAGACTTTGGTGATTTGGCTGAGAAAATTAAATCTATGAATTGGTGTTGGAATCTCAGAGTTAGTTTTCCTTCGACAAAACCGTGCACTGTATTCAATAAACAGTAAGATTTTTGGAAAAGGAATGAACCTAGAGCTTTATTTGGATTCTCAATCTGGATGTTGATAGTTACATATCTGCGTCCCATAATATCACACATGTTCATTAAAATGAGGTCTTACGTCAGGAGGGGCATAAATTTTAGGGAAAAGGTTTGTTTAAAGTTTGCAAAAGAGGTAAACCAGAACCCAATTTTTCCTATCTGGAGCTAGTCTCCACCCAGCTTATCTTTTCATTTTAGGAATATTAAAAGCTATTCCTACATTCCAGTTTGTAATGAGCCCAAACATAATTTTAAAAGAGAGAAAATAAATCAAAATACAGACTATCTTAGTTAACAAGTTACAAAATCCATGTCATATGGCCCTCGGGTCTGAAATGAATCTGAACTAAGGCTTGAGCTGAAATCCCGTATCTAATTTCCCACAAATATTCCCCATTGTCTTGACTTTTAATTCTCTTGGAGTTGCTGACATTTACATTTGCTTTAAATAGGCATTTAGGTTTTCACTTTCATCCTTGTTTCTTAGAATCACTTTTTAAGCCCCATGGTGCTCCCAGTGCCATAAAGAATTCATCACAGTGTCTGGAAGGCCTGCCTTTCTTCAGGTTCTTACAGTAACACAGTAAGTTGTGATCTAGTGTCCCACCCATCACATTCCAAAAAGTGCAGTATAAGTAGGCTTGGATTTACTACCACAGTTGGAACTAGAAATTCTGTCCTAAAACATTATGATGATTGAGTCAGACCTGATTTTATAACAATTTTATGGAAGTCATTAAATGATTCCAGCTTCTCTCATTAGCATTTTTGCCAGGATTTTTGCAAAAAAAAATATGCCCCAAATCATGATTACCTGACTGGAAAACTCTGCATCCTGTTAAGCTGGTTGCCAAATTGTGATTACATGACCCGCAATGGTGATGCGATGATCACAGGCACAAATAAGCCTACGATCGTCGTTGTAGGACACTTTTTCTAAGGTTTTTGTAACTTATGGGGGAAAAGTCTAATAAATAAACAAACTTTGAATCATTGTTAAATAAACAGTCATAAGTTGAGGACTACATATATAGCAAAATTAGTAGATGGTGCTTATGTAATCAGGCAAGGACTTTTAAATAAAGGGTTAAAGGGTTAAAAGAAAGACAAGGCAACACCAAAAAAAATCAAAACAAAACAAAATAGAAAATGTTCAACATCATATAAAATTAATATTGTAAGCAATAAGGTTTTTCCTACCTATAAAGGACTGAGATGAAATTAAACAATAATAGCCATAGCAGTGGAAGCCCATCTACCATAGACTTTTAATAGGGGAGTGGGCATTTCATCCAACAAAGTTTTAAAAAGCAAAAATGTTCCTATTTTTAACTACTTTAAACCACAGAATCCATTTTCCCTGGTAAAACCTTGTATGCTTTGCTATGTATAGTGTACATGAATAAAGGAAATACTTGGTCCAATTATAATTCTGTAAACTGATGAATTCCTTTTAGCAAACCTTAATAAAGGCTGTAAACGTGTTAGCTAAAAATTCAAAGACCAGGAAGGGCAAATCTTGTGAATAAGAGAAAGTAGGCTAGGAGAGATAAGATAAATGACAATAACAAAACAAAGCTATAACAAAACTGTCACAATCTTCATTGATGTTACTTCTAAAGGAATAACGAAAGAGAATTACAAAAAGACAAATGGAGTAGAGAAAATAAATCAATAAAAATAACAGAACAATCCTGAAATACAATATTTATTGTATTGTATATTTTCCTTGCTAAAAGTGTGTTCATGGTAAACCCTCACTGGCAGATTATTGTAGGTACCTATAACAAACATTTGGAGGCTACTAAATTCATTTGAGCATTCCCAAGAATTGACTTACTATAGCAACTACAGGAAAATAGCTGGAATATCATAAGACCACATCTAGGCATAGCTTATATTAATGGAGATTTTTATCAATAAGGCAAATTCCAATATTGTGCATATTACTGCAGAAGTCACCAACATTTTCATGCAGGCGACCCAGAGGGAAAGGGAGCAGGTGGGAAATTTGCCAGGTCCGCTCACACCCACATGGCACTAGCAGCCCTGTTTGTGTATGTGCACAGGTGCTAGCCACCACCTCTGTTAGCGCCGCATGCATGCACAAATGGGCCGCGCACCCCGTACAGGTCTAGTAGCCCATTTGTGCATGCATGCATGTGCTAGCTGCTGCCTCTGGTAGCACCATGCACATGCGCAAACGGGCCACGCAAGCCCCACACTAGCAGCCCCATGCTCTAGCCACCACTGCTGCTAGCCCTGTGCACATGCGCAAATGGGTCTGCAGGCTCTAGCATGAGTAGGGGTGAGCACATGCACACATGGTGGCCAGTAGCCCATGGCCCAGAAGTGGGCCACAGACCATAGGTTGGGGACCCCTGGTTTACTGTATGTATTTTTAAGGACAAGATATAGGCAATAGAACATCATGAGCGTAGTTAAGGCAAACCCGACATAAAACAGAATAACAGAATTTGAAGGAATCTTGTAAGCCTTCAACTCCAACCCCCTGATCAAGCAGGAGACCCTATACCAATCCACATCTGATTACACTTATGTCATATTGGCCAAAATCTACCAAAACAGCTAAGGCTGATAAGCTATCTTATACCTTCTGTACTTTCTGAAGAGGAACCATAATGTATATGTGACATGAACCATAATGTACATGTAAACCATAATATACATGTGACATGTATCAGAGTGACATGATAGTAGTGTTCCAATATTTGAGGAGCTATCACAAAGAAGAAGGGGTCAAGCTATTCTCCAAAGCACCAGAAAGCAGGACATGAAACAATGGATGGAAACTAATCAAGGAGAGAACCAACCTAGAACTAAGGAGAAATTTGTTCCCCTGACAGTGGGAACAATTAGACAGTGGAATGGCTTGCTTCCAGAAGTTGTGGGTGGTTCACCATTGGGGTTTTTCAAAAGACTGGACAGCCATTTGTCTGAAATGATATATGGTCTCCTGCTTGAGCAGGGGCTTGAATTAGAAGACCCTTCCAGCTCTATTCTGAATTGAAATTTGACACCTGTATTTTGATTCTGAGAATGCTTTGAGTTTGGTTTCATAGCTTTAAAAGTTGCTCTTTTTGTCTTATATGCTGTAATAACAGCACTGGCATTAAAGAAATTATGAACTGAACATCCAAACTTCTCTCCATAAATCTGAATTAACATTGGTGGTATAGAATGGATGATCACACTCCAGAAATTGTGGCTGCTCCAACACTGGAAGTTTTTAAGAAGAGATTGGACAACCATTTGTCTGAAATGGTATAGGATTTCCTGCTTGAGCTGAGGGTTGGACTAGAAGACCTCCATGGTCCCTTCCACCTCTGTTATTGTGTGTACGTATGTTTGTGTGTGTGTGTGTACATGTGTGTGTGTATATATATATATATATAATCACATTAAAAATATGAATCCTGGGTGTATGCAAGTTAGAAAAACAAAGAGAGAATCGAAAACCAGGATGAAAGTATTAACAAGACTGTTTAATGTACAAACCACTTAGCTTTCGTCGGCCAAACTGCCGATGTCGTCAGAGTGAAAGTAAAGGATCCGGGAGTTTACTTATATAGCCGGCTGCTCCTGCGCCCTGCTCTTTGAGCGAGTCACCAGTCTGCTTGCTTCAATCGGCCGTAATGCTTTTAATCGTCCCGCACCTGTCAGCGTGTTAGCGGGTTCAAAAGCTGCTCCCCCACTTGCGGACACTCTCCTAGCGCACGTACAGATGCCCCAAGGCTGGCTATCCAGTTGCTTTCACTCTTTGCCCCCCCCTCTCTTCTAGCCGAGTCTGAGCGTCCACCTCAGAATTCAATTCAGAGCGAGCTACAGACTCGTTGTCCTCCCTGGGGGTCGCGATTATTTCACCTACAGCCACACCGTTCCGATCCTGCAAAGAGCGAGCTGGTTGCATTCGTCGTGAGTCACGGTGCTGTCCCTCCCACCCCCTAAGTGTTTGATAAGCAGGTAAGAGGTCTATATGACAGTTGATCAAATTCTTGTCAGATAGCCAGGCTTTCTTGAGCAATCAGCACCCTTGGTGCCATCTCGGGATATGGCCTCACCATTGGCAAGATCAAACACATGGCCATGATTGGCCATATGAGCCCATACTTGTGAGCACTGTTCTTGCCTTCTGATTGCCAACTCATGCTCGTGGATCCTGGTCTTGAGCCTTTTGGTTGTTTCTCCAACATAATTACATGGGCAATTCTTGCCCTTAATTCTGTATATAACAGAAGATCTTTCATTGTTGGGGAGTGGTTCTTTATATTCTATGATTATGCACCCTAAAGCAAGAGACCCTATATCATTTTAGATCACCGATCTAAATGATCACTAAATGATCTAAAAGATCACTAATGATCATTAATACTGATTATTTTACATCAGTGGGAACCAATCTTGGAGAGAGTTTAATGATTTTTAAAAACTAAAACTTGTTTGCTTATTCTAAAACTGACCTCATATTTTGTAATGAGATGTTTGCAATTCTCCCATAAATTAAATGAGTCTTTATCACTTTACATCTATCACTTGATAGATATTTGCTGTGGTATCATTTGAAGAAAAAAGGATATTTAAATAAAGAGGTACTGTTTGTATTTGAACCCTGCCTACTGAAATTGCAGACATAGGCTTTGGGTCACCCTATGACAGGGGTTGGCAACCTTGGCTCATTTATGACTCCTGGACTTCAACTCCCAGAATTCCTGAGCCAGCCATCTGAGGGGAAAGGGAGAGGTTTTCAAGCCGAGCCATGCTGGCTCAGGAATTCTGGGAGTTGAAGTCCACGAGTCATAAAAGAGCCAAGGTTGCTTACTCCTGCCCTATGCTATTAGTAAATGTTTTAAAAAGAAGAGAAGAAAACAAGGAAATTTCTATGAGCACTTCTTTAAAACGTTTTCCCTTGGTTCCTATGACACCATCAACATAAGATGCCTAACTTTAGTAGGGCCTCAAAAGAATAATGAAAGTAGGGCTTGGCACAGCACTATGAACTCTGTTGGGAAGTTAATCTGTTCCTAAATCTGTTGCCAATTGTTTCACTGTTTAATGCTAAATTTAGGGCATTCTGAGAAGCTCATTCAGGAGTAGCTGCCAATGACGGAATATTTAAAAGACAAGTTTCCCCAGAAGCTGTTCTGAAGTATCAGTCCTCTGAGATCCTTGTTAACTCTTCAACCAAGATATGCAATTAGGGGAACAGAAGTTTTTGATCTTAGCATCCTGGTCAAGTTTATTGCTTTCATTTTAGATTATTATGCTCAATCCTTGGGTTTAGCACACCATTTTGATTCTGTTCCATAGGTTTTATGTATGGGTGTGTATGCAGAGACATGCCAACATTTATTTTATAACTCATCACTGATAAACAATTGTTATTATTTATTTAGTCATATTTTTGTTGTGTGTAAAGATTAAGGGACCAGGCTAGAACCAAGAAACCATGAATTCTAACTTAGGCACATGAATTCTAACTTAGGCACATAGTCAGCTACAGTCCTTCAATCTCAGCTCTAGGAAGAAGGCAAGAGCAAACCACTTTCCAAAATCTTGTTAAAAAAAATTCAGGGACTTGTCCAAACAGTTTTCAGGAGTCAGGACTGATTTGAAAAAAACAAAAACAAAAACAAAAAAACCCAACTAAAATTACAAAATATAAAGCAGGAAACCAATGGATAAATAAGAATTACTAGTTTATACATGCTAGTTTTGCCTTTGGTTTATGTTCATATTTTTATCTTGGTTTTGAATAAATGGGCAAATGTTATTCACTATTTAACATTATGCTTTATATTCTAATAATTTGGGGGGAAAGCTTTATGATATACCCTTTTCTTGGTAATCTGCAGTTAATTGGTGAGAAAGCTCTTCTGGCACCTTATCTTTATCTGTCTATGTCAGGGGTCTTCAAACTTGGCCCTCTTATGACTTGTGGACTTCAACTCCTAGAATTCTTCAGCCAGGCATAATAATTGAGGAATTCTGGGAGCTGAAGTCCACAAGTCATAAAAGGACCAAGTTTGAAGACCCCTGATCTATAGGTTTCTTTGTTGGTCCTCTGCCATTGAAGTTGCTGGCAAATCATAAATTGCCCTTATTTTGATT
>NW_015388504.1:43091-125490 GCF_001527695.2 Protobothrops mucrosquamatus
ACTAACACCTTAAAGCGCACCCGGAAGACCACTGGTAACCAGTGCAGCTCGCGCAGCAGCGGTGTCACATGGGAGCGACGAGTCCCTCCCAACACCGCCCGCGCGGCCGCATTCTGGACCAGTTGGAGTCTCCGGGTGCTCCTCAGAGGGAGCCCCATGTAGAGAGCATTACAGTAGTCCAGGCGAGAGGTGACGAGAGGTGAACGGTTGCTGGAATTGGGTATGTCTAGTTTAACAAAGAGAAGGACGAGGGGGGACATGATAGCAGTGTTCCAATATCTTAGGGGCTGCCACAAAGAAGAGGGAGTCAGGCTATTCTCCAAAGCGCCAGAAGGCAGGACAAGAAGCAACGGGTGGAAACTAACCAAAGAGAGAAGCAATCTAGAACTAAGGAGAAACTTCCTGACAGTTAGAACAATTAACCAGTGGAACAACCTGCCTCCAGAAGCGGTGAATGCACCAACACTGGAAGTTTTTAAGAAGAAACTGGACAGCCATTTGTCCAGAATGGTATAGGGTTTCCTGCCTGAGCAGGAGGTTGGACTAGATGACCTCCAAGGTCCCTTCCAACTTTATTATTATTATTATTATTATTATTATTATTATTATTATTATTATTATTATTATTATTATTATTATTATTATTATTATTTGAATATCCACTCAATTCCCTGGTTGGGAATTGTGAGAGTTAAGCCAACATTTCACATGATCATCAGGTTGGGAAATACAACCTGAGAATGCACACTTTAGCAAAAGTTTATTCAAAATTGTGACGAAAAGGGAGAAACATGAATCATATACAAAAATAACAGCATGAAAACAACTGGTGGGGGGGGATTTAAATCAACTCTTACAGAGATCACACAAAGATATAAATTATTCACAACTACAGCATTCCTGTATCAGACAGAATTTTGAAAGAGGTAACTTGCCTCATTTCACAAAACCTATTTGGAAGCTATCTATGTATCTTTGTATCACTCTTTTTTTTTTTCTTTTGTAGTTGTCCTTCCACATCTTTAGGCATCTTTATTAAGATCATCTTTATTTTCACATCTCTGGAAAGGAATTTAAATCTGAGCCACAATGGAAATATTTCTATAAGACAAATTTTGAATTAATCATGTCTAGTATAGTTATTTATTTGCTTATAGTCTTATCCACGTATGTGATGTTTTACTAAGCACATAAACAGAAAAATAAATATGTAGATGAATGTAAGCGAGATCCAGAGACAGCAGTATAGACAGACTGCTGCCCTAATTGTCAAGCAACCAATATTTCTCCAATGATAAAAGTTAGAAAGGAAAAGAACAAAGTAAATAAAATAAGAACTGAGCACCAAAGAATTGAGGCCTTTGAACTATGGTGCTGGAGAAGACTCCTGCGAGTCCCTTGGACTGCAAGGCGTTCAAACCGATCAGTCCTAGAGGAGATCAACCCTGACTGCTCTTTAGAAGGACAGATCCTGAAGTTGAAACTCAAGTACTTTGGCCACCTAATGAGAAGGAAGGACTCATTGGAGAAGGGCCTAATGCTGGGAAAGATGGAGGGCAATAGAAGAAGGGGACGACAGAGAATGAGGTGATTGGATGGAGTCACTGAAGCGTGAGCTTAAATGGACTCCAGAAGATGGTAGAGGACAGGAAGGCCTGGAGGAACGTTGTCCATGGGGTCGCGATGGGTCGGACATGACTTCGCAACTAACAATAACAACAAAGTAAAATAAGGAAGAGAAGGGAAAACTGCATATTATTAAATGCCAGTTATAGAACAACATGGGTTTGAACATTCTGGGCTGCAAACCTCTGAGCAACTATTAGTTGGCAATAAACAGATATTTTTTTAAAAAAAAAAAGTCGTCCACCATCTTCTACTCATCCAGGTTTTCATAATCCAAATATAAAATACCTAATTTTATCATTATTTAAATATTGTCCACCTGTATAAATTGATAGAAGGAATCCTCTTATTCTCTTTTGTTTTAAAGCACATCAATTTATCATTCACTTTAGTACTAAATAAGCAAAATGCAAAAACATGCATATAGAATGTTACTTTTATTTTAAATCAGATCGATGAGCTTGCTTTATAACATGAATGGAATAGCTTATACTCTCAGTGTTAAGCACACAGAGACCTGAATCAGAGGCATTGCACAAATGCTTTCCCCAATGCTTTCTTTGCAGCAAATATAGCTGATCTTCCCTAAATCTACTTATGTTTGGCTTTCTTCCAAATATAAAAACGAACACCTGTGCAATAGCTAAGGATCTGTTTCAGAGCCCACACAGATTCATCTGCGGGGGATATTGCTGCACTTTTTTCTTTCCTTTGGGTGTAATGGAAGATAGCTTCATTAAAGGGAGTCCAAAACATAATTAAAGGAACAATATGTTTGCCCAGCTGACTGCCCATCCTATAGTTTCATTATCTCTCTAGCAAGTGAGACTAAATTCTAATTTTCTTTTTTCCCCTACTTTACCACTTAACAATTCAGCAAAGTTTATGTACTGTTAGTGCTTTTTCTTTTCAAGGCTAATGTAGCTTTTTTCCCCTGTCCTTCAGGCTTATACATTCTCTTCCAAGGTCAGAAGCTTTGGGGAGGTTGGTTTTGTTTTGTTTTTTGAAAACTCCAGCAAAGGAAATAGGCAAAGTGGAACTTTTCTCTAATGAAAAGGAAATGGTTAGTGGTGTATATGGTCCACTGGGCCACAGAATGAGTATTCTGTTTTCAAACCACTGGATGTGACTTTAATCTATTTTGTGTATGACTTTCTAAACAATTTCATGTATATTGATTTACAGATACATCCCATTGTGTTCAAAAACATTTATTTCCTGGCATCTATGTTTCAGATTACAATTTTCAATTGCTTTCTTAATTTGGGAATAAGCTGCCATGAATTTAATAGAACTTGAATAGATGTGTATATATCTTGAATGCCTGTTCTAAATGTTTATGGAGGAAAGGACTCTTCTTTAAACATGCAAAGATTCTAGAGAACTATATTTTTCAAAGATCCTGGAGCACAGGGGAACTACCAGAGGACTGGAAAAGAGCTGATGTAGTTCCCATCTTCAAAAAAGGGAAAAAAATGGATCCAGGAAATTACAGACCTATCAGCCTGACCTCAATACCTGGGAAGATTCTGGAAAAGATAATCAAACAACAAATCAGCAAATACCTACAGGCAAACCAAGTCATTACTAAAAGCCAACACGGGTTTGTCAAAAACAGATCATGCCAGACAAACCTTATTGCATTCTTTGACCAAGTGACAAAATTAGTGGACCAGAGGAATGCTGTGGATATAATTTACTTGGACTTCAGTAAGGCATTTGATAAAATAGATCACAACCTACTACTTGATAAGATAGAAAAATGTGGGTTAGACAGCATCACCACCAGATGGATCCGTAGCTGGCTGACCGGTCGTACTCAGCGTGTGGTCCTCAATAGAACCACATCTACATGGAGGGAAGTGTGTAGTGGGGTGCCCCAGGGCTCTGTTCTGGGCCCAATGCTCTTCAACATCTTCATCAATGATTTGGATGAGGGGATAGATGGGGAACTCATCAACTTTGCAGACGACACCAAGCTGGCAGGAATAGCCAACACTCCAGAAGACAGGCGTAGGATACCGGAGGATCTGGACAGACTTGAACACTTGGCCCTCATCTAACAAAATGAAATTCAATGGTGAAAAAAGTAAGGTTCTACATTTAGGCAAGAAAAACCAAGTGTATAGGTATAGTATAGGAGGTACCTTGCTCAATAGTAGTAACTGTGAGAGGGATCTCGGAGTCCTAGTGGACAATCATTTAAATATGAGCCAGCAGTGTGCTGCAGCTGCCAAAAAAGCCAACACAGTGCTAGGCTGCATTAACAGAGGGATAGAATCAAGATCATGTGAAGTATTAATACCACTCTACAATGCCTTGGTAAGACCATGCTTGGAATACTGCATCCAGTTTTGGTCACCACGATGTAAAAAAGATGTTGAGACTCTAGAAAGAGTACAGAGAAGATACATTGGCACCTGGCAGGTGGTACGCAACCATCCTAGAAAAGTGGTAGCGGGGGAGGGGAATGAGCTGAACCGGTGGCAGCACCGCACAAGCCTGAGCGAGAGATGGCTGGAGCTGCAGGGCTGTCAGGGCTCAGGGGAAGCACCAGGATCAGCGCCAGGCTCCAGCTGGAGCTCGGCGCTGATCCTGGCGCTTCTGCTGAGCCCTGAAGAAGCACCAATCAGCTGGAAAGCAGCACTGATCCTGGTGCTTCTGCTGAGCCCTGAAGAAGCGCCGATCAGATGGAATGCTGCAGCATTTCCAGGGTCTTGTGATTTACATTCAGATGCTTGGCAACTGATTCATATTTATGACGGTCATAGTGTCCCAGGGTCATGTGAAGTGACCAAAACCTGCTGCAACCACCCAGCAGACGGAGGGGAATAAAAACCAAATGCCCCCCCACCCCACCCCTGCTGCCAATCCTCAACAGAAATGCTCACAACAATGAAAACCTCGGATAGGAGGAAGAGCGCCGCCGGGCGGGCAGGCAGGTGTCTTGCTCGGCTGTGGCTTGGGGGGCACTTTTTTCAGTGCCATTGTAGCTTATAAGAGTCACTAAGCAAACTATTGTAAGTCGAGGACTACCTGTACTTTATCACTTTTTTCCCTTTTTTTTTTTTTTTTTGGTCATCAGATTTTTGACAGGTGGCTGGTGGTACTCGGATGTTGCCATATCCTAAAAGTGGTACAATGGGTGGAAAGGTTGAAAAGCCCTGTTCTATTCCACCAGTAGAATTCTAGAAAGAAATACTTTGCTATTCCCATGCTTGAACTAAATGCATGCATCAATTCTGTTAAATAAATTGAAGTTCCAAGGATTGCCTTGTATTTTCCTTTATCGTTAATTGGCAAGCCAGTTTTTCAAAGCAACATGAGGAAAAGTGACTAATTCCCAACTTCCACATTGTCAAACTCCCACCATAAAGTCTAAACCAAATTGATACAAACTTAAGAAGAGCTGTCTTAAAATAAACCAATTGTTGGTGGTCATGAAAAACAATAAAAGACAAACATTTCTTCAAACATGAAAAGATTTTTAAATTATTGGCCCCAATAATTTAAGAATCTTTTAAAACAGGAATCCCCAACCTTGGCAACTTTAAGACCTGTGGACTTCAACTCCCAGAATTCCCCAGCCAGCATGGCTGGCTGGGGAATTCTGGGAGTTAAAGTCCACAAGTCTTAAAGTTGCCAAGGTTGGGGACCCCTGTTTTAAAGCACATCCATTTATCACTCACTTTAGTCCCGAATAAGCAAAAACATTTGTTTTTATGTAAAACTGAATGCTGCCTTTGATACAGTACATAATAATTGCAAGGCATCATCTTTCATTTCTTAGGGCCATAAACTATAGTGGATGCTTGTTAGCTGTCTCTTGGCCCCTGGTCATCTTGGTTTATTCAATATTTTCAAAGGTTAAATGGGAGGATCCAACGATGGTGGATTTTTGCTGTGATGTCACACTAGGAGGAGGCAGCAGTCTACGATGACGTCCCAAGATGACTGCTCTTGAACCAGTTATGTATGATAAGCAATACTTTCCCACAAATAGCAAAAATAAACAACTTGAGGTGTTTGTGCAGCTGCAGGTGTTCATGGATAAGCCTGGTCTTTCAGTCTTTTTAGTCTGGATTCACAATTGATTTCAGGGCATAATTAGCCTTGGATAGTCTGATTTATTACTTGCAGAAAAAGACTGTTGAAACTTCTTAGCAGTTTTTTATATCCTTGACCAGAAAATTATTTTGGCCAATTTTCATAAATGAAAGGCACTTTGCTAAAGTATTTGTGTTCGTACTTGCGCAGATGGACTTAAGAAATAATATTGGCAGTTGAATCTGACAAATGTCTTGAGGGCCTCCCATCTATTTAATTGTTCTAGGTAGTTATCAGTTTGGGTACAAGTTATTAGCAATTTTCTAATGACACTAAAGTTTTATTTTTGTATTTCATGTGCACTAAGTCAGACTGCATCTTCTGAATGAAAAATGGAATAGAAACATATAGAAGAACAGGAGAAGCGAAAGCAACAGGAAATAAAACAAATAAAAAACAAGGAAAGGTGTGTTTGTAGACAGCTGTGATTGTGGGATTCCTGGTGCTCTGGTTGGTTGGTGATCTTCTTGCAGATGTTTCATTTCCCAACTAGCTACTTACCTAGTTGGGTAATGAAACATCTGCAAGAAAACAACCAAGCTCAAAAAGCACCAAGAACCCTACAGTTCAACTCTGAGCTACAAATATTTTCTTCTATTGGTACAGGTGTAATTCTCTATTTTAGAAAAAGTACAACTAATTATGAATAAATACAGTGAAATGTATCAGGGATGAGAAATATTCTCTCACCCAACTTTTGTAGCTTTTCTATTAAGAACGTTTAACAGAATAACAGAGTTGGAAGGGACCTTGGAGGTCTTCTAGTCCAATATCCTCCTCAGGTAAGAAATCCTATACCATTTTAGACAAATGGTTGTCCAATTTCTTCTTAAAAACCCCCAGTGTTGGAGCACCCATAACTGCTGGAGGTGAGTTGTTCCACTGATCAATTGTTCTGTCAGGAAAATTCTCCTTAGTTCTAGGCTGCTTCTCTCTTCGATTAGTTTCCATCCATTGCTTCTTGTCCTGCCCTCAGGGGCTTTGGAGAATAGCTTGACTCCCTCTTCTTTGTGGCAGCCCCTGAGATATTGGAACACTGCTATCATATCACCTCTAGTCTTTCTTTTCATTAAACTAGACATACTCAGTTCCAGCAACCATTCTTTATATTATTTAGCCTCCAGTTCCCTAATCATCTTTGTTGCTATTTTCTGTATTCTTTTTAAAGTCTCAACATTTTTTTTACATTGTGGCATCCAATACTGGATGCAGAATTCCAAGGGTGGCCTTACCAAGGCATTATAGAGTGGTATTAACACTTCACATGATCTTGATTCTATCCCTCTGTTTTTCTTCACTCGGTCTATTATGGACGTAAAATGGACATTCTGAAACTTGAGCTGGCCACGAACAAGGAATGTATATCGGAGGTGGTGACCCTTTGAGAGCTGTATGCAACGAAAGTTCATTTTGATGTATGCCGATTGGTGTACATTCAAAGTGACAATAAAGTTGTTGTTGTTGTTGTTGTTGTTGTTGTTGTTCTTATTATTATTATTATTATTATTATTATTATTATTATTATCTAACTTAACTAATCTTCTCACTTTTCATATCTGTATTTTAATTCTAAGTTGCTTTGAATCTGGTTTCATAGCTCTAAAAGTTACTCTTTTTCATCTTATATTATGTAATAACATCACTGGCATTCAAGAAACCATGAACTGGGCATCCAAACTTCTCTCCACAAATAGTCACTATAAATCTAAATTAGCATAGGTGCTATAGATGATCACTGTAGGGACTCTTCTATTTTTACATCTCGAAACCTAATTAAAATGGAAAAATGGATTGTTCCAAAGCACTTGGACAAGGAAGAAGGTACCTGTAATTTCAAATCTTTTTAGTGACCCTCATTTGCAATCAACTACTTTGTGAATTTCTAATCAGATCAGATTCTTGCTGTGCAGGAAATGGGAGACCAAATGCAGTGAAAGAAATGTATGACATACCACTATGCAGATGTTCAGCATGATAAAATGCAAGCCTCGTATATCCTCAGTCACTGGCACATTTTTTTACTCAGTTTTGCTATAGAATAAATATCTGCGGCTTCATAAAATGATCCTAATTTTATGTCTTTGCTATTGTTTTGAAGAAATGTTGGCACTGTGTTAAAAGAATCCACATCATTTTCAAATAGGACAAACTATATGTTCCTTTTTTGTCTTTTTTTTCAATGAATAAAGAAAAGGCAATATGCATGAAGGGAAGGACAAATAAACTGTTTTTCTTATGCTGTTATTTTACTAAAGCTAACCTGGTTTTTTTGTACCACAATAGAAAAGCTGTTAATATCTATATATTTTGTTTCCCTTTTTTCCTGGTAAAACAAAAATTTCTGCATGTATGTGAGTGAGTGTGTGTGTGTGTGTGTGTGTGTGTGTGTGTGTGTGTGAGAGAGAGAGAGAGAGAGAGAGAGAGAGAGAGAGAGAGAGAGAGAGAATACATATGGGCTTTGAACAGCCAAATAATTAAGTGTGATGCTGTTAGACTATACGTCTCAGCACAAATCAAATACAATACTAAGCAGCCCAGCAAGGTGGAGTGTGATTTATTCTTCCTCTTTTTAAAAAATAATTCCACTGCTGCTGTCTGTCTGTCTGTCTGTCTGTCTGTCTGTCTGTCTGTCTATCTATCTATCTATCTATCTATCTATCTATCATCTATCGATCGATCGATCATCTATCGATCGATCGATTGATCTACCTATCATCTATCATCTACCTTCCATTCATGTATCATCTATCTGTCTGTCTGTCTGTCTGTCTGTCTGTCTGTCTATCTATCTATCTATCTATCTATCTATCTATCTATCTATCTATCTATCGCCTTACCATTCATCTACCTACCTACCTACCTACCTACCTACCTACCTACCTACCTATCTATCTATCTACCTATCTACCTATCTACCTATCTACCTATCTACCTATCTATCTATCTACCTATCTACCTACCTATCTATCTATCTATCTATCTATCTATCTATTTATTTATCTATCTATCTATCTAGTTTGGAGACCATGCATCTCAGGCCAAGAGCAACTATTTGCATTGGAAGACAGTTTTTGGATGGAGTTGGGGGAAGATTTGTAGCAAGGCAAAGGGATTAAAATCTACATTTCTATCTACCATGATTTTGGTCAGTAAGAATCTCTGTAATTACTGTTTTACCATTTTCAGAAATAGTGATGGTAAATGCAAAGATATACTGAATATAACATCTGGTTTGGCCCTTATTCGTGATTCCAAGGGCAAATATTTCTAAGTGAAAAGAGGCCCATTGAGTACACAACCCATTACAAAGCAATGATTCACCAGAATGTTATCTAAAGTCTCTCAAGCTGCTCCCCTCATTAGCCTATTT
The DNA here is from genome assembly GCF_001527695.2 of Protobothrops mucrosquamatus. NCBI lineage: Eukaryota > Metazoa > Chordata > Lepidosauria > Squamata > Viperidae > Protobothrops > Protobothrops mucrosquamatus. The sequence continues at coordinate 52,195 of NW_015388504.1, forward strand.
TCTTTCCTTTGTTCCTTATTGGCAAATGGGAACACTTCCATACAAGGACAGAAGTACAATTTGTCCATCCTTTCCACTTCTTAAGAAACCAATTTTAAACTGGGAATAAAGACGATGCTGAGAGCTAACCTTTTACTTTCCATGTGCTTAAAAATACCGTTTAAAGTAAAATGAGTAGGAAGTTAAGGAGGCTAAGAGGCAGCAACAGGAGAGTTCATGGACACAGATGTCAGGGTATTACAGGGCTAGAAGTATTCAGTTAATTCCAAAATTGATTGGGAGTATGATTACAACAGGAAGTTGGGGAAAATATTCTATAGCATGAGCAGAAGAGACTTTACAGGTATCAGGGCATTTTTCCAATATCCCCTATTGTACAAAAGGAGACCTCCCCATTGGAGGTGAATCCAGAGTCTGAAATTACCTTTGACAACCAAATTACTATATCTTCCTATTTTCCAGCATGATTAAAATGATGCCTCTCTTAAACTGTTTTCCAGGGTAATTAAATGCACCTTAAATGTCAACTAAATCTGTTTGCAGAGACATGCGCATGTTCACAGTGATTTTCTGTGCCTCTCCCACTATTCTGTGTGTTTACTTCTTCCTACTTTGATAGCACAGGAGAAAAAATCCAACTTTTGAGGGTCAGATATATTCCTCTGGAGAATTGTATTACAAATTATTTTTAATTACAGTTCTTTTTACAGGCATTTGTTTTGTAAAACTAGCAAATTGATGAGAAATGGCAGTCATGATGGGCAAAACCTGAAACGTGCTCTCTGTATTTCTATCCGTATCAAAATCTATTCCTGACCATTGCCAACAATAACGTGTACTTGACATTCATATATGCTGCCCTGAATTTTTGTTTTGTTTCGAAGAATAAATACTCCACTGAATTTACACACAGAGAGAAAAATCTATCTGTTCATCTTTGAAAGGTATTTCTATATATAGATTGTAACTCCTGTCAGAGATGTTAATTGTCCAGATCAGAAATAATATAACTTGCAAGTTTGGGTTCTAATTATTCTAACTACACTCTTGGGCTCAGCCTACAATTAAGATAATAGGAATAAAAATAGTATTAGGTATCATTCTGATACTAAAGATTTTTAATTGATCACAATAGTTGAATAAGGATGAAACTCTAATACAAAATATTCCAAGACCAGAGAGCATTAAGGCACCTCATTTGCTTTAAAGCAGAGGTCATCAACCTTCTTCAGTTGGCAGACCAGACGGAAAGGGACAGGGTAGCATTTTATGTGCATGCATCCGTGCGGGCACGAACAGAGCCGCGAGTACATGCGTGACACAAATGGGGCAGTGCTAATGCTCATGTGATACTTGTTAGCCCTGCCCTGTTCTTGTGCAGTACATTTTCTTCCCCCGCAGCACAGCTTCGGCCTGTTTTCATGCCCCAAGGTAGAGTGGAGGTCCATTTTTGCGCCCCATGGTGTGGTATCCCAATTTCGTGCCCCACAGCTGTGGCACTAGCATGAGTGGGGTGTGTGTGCATACACACATGCATGCACAGCCAGCCTGGCCTACAGGTTGGGGACCCCTGCTTTAAAGCATAAGTTCACACCTCAGTGTAATATCATAAATGGCATTTTCCTGGTACCACAGGATTATACTGTAAATAATATTCAACATTCAAGCAATCTAAAATTTGAGAACAATTACATCCTGTTTTAGTCATCCAGATGCAATATCCTTTTAATGACATCCACTGATTACATTGTGTAGGTGAGCCTAACATCTGATATAGCCTCTCTCCCCCCATTTCCATATCTGAAACCTCAAGAGAAGGTCTATGGGGACATAGAGTGAGTGGTGAGTGACAGAGAAAATTAGAGCACCTCTTGCTCAGAAATAAATTCTGATAGTAAAGAGTTCTAATCAGGGCTTTTTTTCTCATAGAACGCCCAGAACAGAGTTCCGGCACCTTTTTTGGACGGAACCTTGTAGGGTAGGCAAGGCGGGTTGTATGATGTGTGTGAGTTCTGGCACCATTTTTTTTTTTTAGAAAAAAAGCACTGGTTCTAATTGGGTGTAACCTATTATTGTTAATAACCAGGATAATATATATCCTGGCCCTTCATGAAGTCTGAGTTGGTCATAATAATTGCTAAAGATAGGAAAAGCAATCCAAGCCACTTTCTATTTATACCATGACTTTTTTAATTTTAAAAACTTTGCCAGGAAATAAAATATTCTAGGTCAAAAGTTATCTCTACAAAAGTTAGCAAAACAAAATTCAGATATTATTGCTGAAACTGATTAGTCTTCCATGGTACCCAGATAAAGTTCAGACTCACCAGACTTCAGTGAAAAGCCTTAATTAGAAGACATGGGAAATTTTTACCTGGGACTGGAAATCATTTATAGTTTTAATTATCAAAATGTCAGAAACTTGTTTGAATGGAATCCAGGAGCTAGTGAGAGCTAATGCAGTCCTTTCGTTAAAGATGCCATATGCTCCCTCTGGCTGATTTCTGGAAGTGAACAGACTGCTCTGTTTTAATATTTAGTAATAGTCTGTAAAATCAGCCACACATGGGCTGAAGTCAAACATGTTAAATCACAGCGTGACTTGTTTACCTTATTATAAAGTGAAAAGCCATTCACTATCTCTTATATTGTATATAAGCTTTAGCTTGATTGATATAAAAATCAAGTAGGGGGGTAGGGAGACTCTGGCTTGTTGTTATTATTGTTATATTATTATCCCCTTGAGTCAGGTTTTTACTCCTGGGAGCTGCCTGGACAAGTCCTTGCAGTTTTCTTGACAAGGTTTTTTGGAAATGGCTTGCCCTTGCTTCCTTACAAGGGATGAAAAAGAGTGACTGGCCCAAGGTCACCCAGTGGGCTTCATGCCCAAAATGGGACTTAAGGATGTTATTTTTAAAAAAAATAAAGATGGGACACCACCATACTCTAAAATCCTTTCCTCAAGCATCATTTTTAAGCCTCATCAGCATGCTTAGAAAATGAAAATGATGGACCACTGCTGATAAACTGTTGTTGGTAGTATAGTCACCTGCCCAGAAGGAAGACAAAAGCAAGCTGACAAGGCGAAGTCCCAACTACCTTCCTTTCTACTAAACGTGTTTTTGTTTCTTGGTTTTATTTTTATTGTGTATATGTTATTTTATTCTTAGTTGAAAGCCACCCAGAGTTTAGTTTAAGATGGACAACTATATAAATGTTTAGATGATAGATAGATAGATAGATAGATAGATAGATAGATAGATAGATAGATAGATAGATAGATAGATAGATAGATAGATAGATAGATAGATAGATAGATAGATAGATAGATAGATAGATAGATAGATAGTGTAATGTATTGGCCATAACTGTTTTAAATCACTTGCTTAATGTCTAAACTACATTGCTGTATTGTTTAACAGTTGCTGTTACTGAAAGCCAGACTGGCTGTCTCCCAGCTGATAATGAGGTTTGGTCGGGAAACTGTACTTTAAACCTATTGGTTGCCACCTAGACTAGAGGCTAACTGTATAAATAGCTGTGCAGCCACCTTTAGGGTTTGCTTCTGTTCTGAGTTAATAAACTTGTTGCTGTTTCAACACTCTGCCTCATTCAATGCCTAAAGAACCGAAGATATAACAGATAGATAGATAGATAGATAGATAGATAGATAGATAGANAGAGAGAGAGAGAGAGAGAGAGAGAGAGAGAGAGAGAGAGAGAGAGAGAGAGAGAGAGATAGCAGGCTGGCTGGCTGGCTGGCTGGCTGGCCAGTAGGCCAGCCGGCCAGCAGGCCGGCCGGCAGGCCATAGCATTCATTTCATAAGCACACTCACAATATATTCTTAATATTCCAAATATGCCAACCATCCATGATCGGGGCAATATATACTGTACCATCTACAAGATCAAGAACCTAATTTCTGATTGCTATTAAAATAGTTACTTAAATTATATTAGTGAATGTGTATTTTATATTAAAACTCAGAGCACCTAATTATCTACCTTTGGCATTTTACAAGTATTGCAGCATGTTGTATTTGCCCCTGGATCTGAAGCAGCTAGGAAAAATTGTCTGGTGCTCTTCTTAAGAAGCAGAAAAAGGGTTGTGTAGTTCTGACATTGCGTGGTAGGAAAAAAAATACCTGTCACATTTGCTTTCAGTGAATAACACCGGTTTTCTTTTTTAAGAGTCGTAAAAAAGCTTAATTCAAAATTTATGAGTATCTGGAAGACAGATTAAAGGCACAACAACAGACATCAGACCAATCAATCCCTCCATCCAAGAATAAGATCCTAAAAACAGAAGACGTTCTTCTCGTGCTTATTGTTTACCAGCTGTCCTGGTATGTTTAATAAAAAATGGATTTTTGGCTCACACTATTAGTTGTTGTTATCACAATATTTTTGGTCTGGTTTTCAGCTGAGATGAAAAAAATATATCTTGTGATCTATTTTATCAGACCTAACACAGATGCCAGTCTAATGATTTGATACATTAGACTGGAGAGAATGGGGTGGGAGAGGATGAAAACAGAGGGAAGAATGCTGAGGCCTCAAACTGAGCATTTGTGTTGAAAGCCAGTTATTTGGAAATGGTGAATGTTTGGTAGCTAAGAGTTGAGCCAGAGGTTTAGCCAGACAAAGGATGTCACAATGTTTGCAGAGCAAGAAAATAGAGCCCACTTCAAAACTGTTGCATGCATAATTTGCTCTATACAAAGTATGAACTCTTCAGTGGATGACTGGGAAGGAAAAGGCCTGTTTGATCTACTGTATGCTGGTAATTCAGACATGATACTTGCCCATATAATAACCATGTAAAAATAATTATTGCATCATCATGATAAAATGTGTCACACCAATTGACATTCTGTATGGATGTACGCTTGTGTATAATCACTTGGATAATTCAGTTTAGAGATTTGCTTATCATTGGATATGCTTAAAGACATGTGTTTTCATTGTTAAATAAATATACCTATACTGTTTGTTTTAGATATTTTTGTTAGAATATGCAGTTTTGTAAAGTTTTTTCTTGGTTTTGCTATTGAAATTTCCTTTGTAAGGCAGAGTAATAAACAAAAACAATTACATTTTTTGTCCTTATCTATCTATTTCCGATTTGCCCCTTTTTAGGTTTGTCTTTATTTTTTCCCAAGAAAATATAGTTCCTGTAAGCATTCTGGTCCCACGGATGCATACACTTTAAATTATATTGGTTCGAATCTCTATATATTTATGAAACTGAAACGGTGCAGATATATTCTGAAAAAGCAGTCACCAAGGCAGCACAAATTACATGACTGATACTCATTTCTACACTGACCTCTGCTCCTTTGTGGCCAATAATTTATCATTTTTGTGAAACTGCTGTAATTCCTGTGATCCAGAAAAGATATAAAAAAAACCTACCAAAATAATGCAAAGGGCACAGAAAGAACTTCAAGGGAGATACTCTTTCACAGACAATTTTTTTTAAAAAAAGATAGGGACTTCTGAATAAGTGGATACTCCAATAATTAAGGCTTGTTAACACATTAGCTTCTACTACTAAAAATAACCAAGTGGAACTGTAGTTGATGATTTCTGAAATTTCATTTTTGTAAATATGGGACTATCATTACAATGTACACTTGCACTATCAGCACTTCCTATATTTACCTTATTAGTTTATCCATCTTTTTACTGCTCTAGATCTATTGGATTGGGATCTCTTAGGGTCAAATGTGACTTGAAAGAATAACCAGATCTCTGGAACAACGTGGGTAAAATATTGTATTTACCTGAAAAGAAGACTATTTTCTAAAATAATGTAACTTTAAAATGGAAAAGTCAAACAGATTTACTGAGAATATAGGTAGGGATATATGTTTGCGCAAGTCCGTTACAGGGGAAGATTTCTTAAATTCAGCTTTGTCTTCCTAGTTGGTTAATATGATAATTTTGTGCTGAAAATTCCACTGGACTCCTTCCAACTGTATGATAGAAAAGCAAGCACTTTCAATATTTTCTTCTCCAAAAGAAAGAACAAGTTAGCCAAACTTTATTTCTTTTTTTTAAAAAATACTATGTTTTGTATTTGAGTATGTAGCAGAACATATAACACAAAGAAGCTGAAAGTCTATGGAAATTCTTAATCATCCAGGTCATAGTTGTCCCAACGGTACTTTTTCAAGAGGCATCAGCAATTCAGAGGACTTTCCTAGCAAGGTTTGGAAACTAAAACTGGATCTGGATGAGACTATGGTTTCCTATAATGTAACTTCCCTATTCACCTGCATTCTAACAACTGAAGCTGTCATGGTAGTGAAGAAATGACTGCTACAAGACAACACATTAGATAAGAGAACCAACCTCAGTCCAGACCACATATGTGCCATGCTAGACCTCTACCTGACCACTACCTATTTTAAATACAAGGTTTCTGCAGACAAAAACACAGCTGCACCATGTGTTCACCTTTGTCCCCCATTGTGGTCAATCTCTACATGGAAGAGGTAGAAACATAAGTCTAAATCCTTCACAGAAATTCCACCTACTCACTGGTATAGATATATGTATAATATTTGGGTCAAGATCAAAACACAAGAATTGGAAATGTTCACCAAACATATCAACTCTGTGGACAGATATTAAGGAAAATAGTCTAGCCTTCCTGGATTGTGCAGTACACATTAAGGAAGACAGAAGCCTTAACACTGAAGTTTACAGAAAACTTACACAGAGATATCAATATTTATATTTAGATTCTCACTACCCACTGGAGCAGAAAATGGGAGTTATCAGAACCCTACACCACTGAGCTGAAGGCCTGCCTATCAGCAACGATGGGAAAGAAAAAAAAACTAAAACACATCAAGGAAGCCCTCAGAATGTGTGGCTATCCCAAGTAGGCCTTCATCAAATCCCCAAAAAGACCCAGCAAGAGCTCCTCCATAACAGACAAAGAAGAGAACAATAAACAAAGCAATGTTATCATTCCATACATTGCAGGAATATCTGAAAAGCTCAAGAAAATCTTCAGCCAACACACTTTAAACCCAAGAATACACTACCCCAAGGATAAAATACCCATACACTACTGAGCAATGTGGTATATACAGTACAATGCAGTGAGACATGTACATTATACATTGGCAAAACAAAACAACCACTTCATAAATGCATGGCACAACGTTGGAGAACAAACCCAGTCCAACAGTCCATCTGCATTTAAAAGGCTATTCTTTTGAAGACAGAAAAATCCACATTTTGGATAGAGAGGACCTCTGGTTTGAAAGAAAGGTCAAAGAGGCCATCTATGTCAAAATTGAACAGCCCTCTCTCAACAGAGGGAAAAGGATATGACATCATCTATCTCCAGTCTATAACACAGTCCTTTCAGCAGTTGCACTGTTCAGGTGACCAAGTGGCTTCAGCAATACTCTAAAACAGGGGTGACAAACTCGCAATGTCACGTGACGTGTCACGATGTATCGTTATTTTTTTTTACATTGCTGGCAGTGGGGTGGGCATGGTTTCACCATGAGGCATCCAGCCCACGGGCTGGCAGTTTGACACCCCTGCTCTAAAAAAATGCAAGTGAACGGCTGTCTGCAAGGAATATAAATCCTTCCATTCCCAACCATCCAGTCAGAGCTGAAGAAGCTTCCTGGATGAGAAGCAAAATGTCTTCAAGGAAAAACAAGAAAGTTCAGTTACCTCTTGAAAAAGCACCTTTGGAACAAAGATGCTGAAAACATTTCAGAATAAAATACATTATATGACTTTGGCAAAGAATGTGCTATGTTCTACTTGGAAGTAAATCACATTGCTCTCAGTGATGAAGCTTGCACTTAGATAAATGCTTATAGGACGGACAATAAATCTGTTTTCTTCTTTAGCACATTTATTGATAGGCAGGTTCAGCATCAATGAAGATCTATATGGAATATGACATTTATAGGCAGATCACATACATAATCATGCACATGCATTAATTATTTTCAAACTCAATTTCCAGACCTCAGATTGTTTCATAAAACTGGATTCTATATATATATTTCATCATTCACAGTGAGTAACAGCAGGCACTGAGAAAGACAGTCATGTTAATTTATCATGAACTGGCTGATTTCAGTAGAATTGTGGTCAACAGATAAGAATGCAGTTGAGATATTTGAGAGAGTGAATTAATACATTTCCATACATTAATAATTCCATGAATTATTTGGGTTTTTTTTTTGTTTGCAGTCCTTTTCAGTTTGATATAAATTCACCTTGTGTATTAGGTGAAGAAAAAAACATAAACAAAAGCTCAAAGAGGGAAAAGAGAATAAATTATCCATTTTTATTTTGAATTTCAAAACCATGTCAATTATGTATCCCTCCTGATCAAATTCAATGAAGATAAGTGATACATTCACATGGATGTCCTGGGATATCTCATTTGCAGGCTTGATAATCATCATAAGATTATGCCTACCAATAAACAGCACTCTCTTGTTTGTCAATTATATTCATATTTTATCCCACTGAAAAATGCTGGCACTCAGTTTCTTCAAGTAGTTCTCTCTGTCAGGCATACTGACTGAAAGGCATCTCACTGAAAACATCAGGACTAATGTCACTTCTGTGAGCTCCATAATTTTGCAATTTTAAGTATCTATAGGGCATGGATGAGGAATACTTTCAACTTTCACAGACACACCCTCATTCCTTTCTGACACTTTCTCTAACCTTCCCAGATATAACACAAAGACTGTATCAATACTTCCGGTTTTGTGCCATAGCGCACAGTCATGGGATAGCAGAGGTTTGCTCCCCACAGCCAATTTTGCCCTGCCAGGGAGACCCTAAATGGTCTGAAGTTGCCCCAAAGAGGTGACTGAGAAGGAGGGGTGCCTCGTTGATCACGAAATGATGGTGGTTGTTCCGTTTGATCTGGGGGAAATCCTCCAACCCAACAGGAGAAAGGCTAGCTGTACATCAGATCTAGCCCAACAGCAACAAAGATAATTATGGGACTGGAGGCTAAAACTTACAAGGAACAGTTCCTGGAATTGGATATGTCTAATTTAATGAAGAGAAGGACTAGGGAGGACATGATAGCAGTGTTCTAATATCTCAGGGGTTGCCACAAAGAAGAGGGAGTCAAACTATTCTCCAAAGCACCTGAAGGCAGGACAAGAAGCAATGGAAACTAATCAAAGAGAGAAGCAACCTAGAACTGAGGAGAAATTTCCTGACAGTTAGAACAATTAATCAGTGGAACAACCTGCCTCCAGAAGCTGTGAATGCTCCAACACTGGAAGTCTTTAAGAAAAGATTGGACAGCCATTTGTCTGAAATAGAATAGGGCAGTGATGGCGAACCTTTCAGAGACCACCCTCGCCCCTTGTCCCTGCCCCCGCCTGCCTGCAGGGCCACTCACTGCCTCCACGGCCCACAGCAGCACCATGGCGGCCATGCCCTCCGCCCACACCCCGCATCACCGATGGGGAGTGAGGGCGTAGACTTGTCCTCCCTGCCATGTCCTTGGCTGCGCTGCTCTGCGTGGACCGTGCCCGGGGCAACTCTCCTCTGGGGGGCTGCTGTTGAGGAGGGGGCCGTGGGTGGAGGTGTGGCTGGGGGGACAGCAGGTGTGCCCATAGAGAGGATTTCCTATCTGAGCAGGGGGTTGGACTAGATGACCTCCAAGGTCCCTTCCAACTTTATTATTATTATTATTATTATTATTATTATTATTATTATTATTATTATTATTATTATTATTATTATTATTATTATTATTATTATCATCATCATCATCCTCATTGTCAGCCGAATTCCAAGAGCACAAACCACAACATCGATGAACAGCATGCTTGGAACTGGCGAGAGTATCAATCTTCTCTCTTCTACCTTTTAACTGAATCCTTGGGAAAGACCCCCAAAGCAAGAAAACCTCTGAAAATGAAGGGAGGGGACTTCACCCCCATTCCCTCATAGACGTAAGCAGAAAATTAATACTAAGGGGGAAAGAAATATATTGAAATTAAATAAAATATTACAGTTTGGATAAATCTAGAAACTAAAAAAACTGTTAAGACTATACCTAAAGAGTTTTGATGAAAGTATAAAAAATATATAACAATAATAACTTTCTGTCTGAAAAAAACTGAAAAATAAAAAACTACTGACACCTAGTGGAGAATCAGAGCACAGAACATAAACAATAATGACTCAGAAATTGGCAAGACACCTAGAAACAAGAATAATCTGTTCCTTTGAACTTTAATAACCTTCAAGAAGACAGCTGGGAACAAAGAAAGAGCTGGGCCAGCCATAAGATTAAAAAGTGTCTGAAAGTAAAATACTTGGACTGTTGTCTAAATTTAAGAATTGTTTACAGAAAAAGAAAGACTTCCGCTCCTGGCTAATCTTTTAGAGGAGAATTCACAGGAAGGACTTAAGGTGGCTAAACATACTGAATTGCAATTTTGACTGAGTTAAAAAAAATGACCCCTGAGTTAAAAAAAACCTGTTATAAATACTGCCTTCATTGAGGCCTTGACAATTGGAAATATATTGAATTTCAAAAACCATATATAAAGATAAGAACTATATAAGATTGGGTTGTGTGACTCTGAGATTGGTAGGTTAGATAATTAATTATAGAGACTAAAATATTGATGAAAGACTATTTGAAGGGGGAGACAATATGGATATTGTACGCTTATCAAAAAATGACAGGACACCACATTCAATATTTACCCGTGCAGGATTTAGCCTGGAACATCAAAGACCTCCAGAAGCAATACTTCAAGGCAAGACAAATATTTTCCAGGAGGAAATGTACGCAATATTATGACAGATATAAATGACAATAATTTAAACCACGAGGAAATCAAAAACAACTTTGACGACATAACTAAGCACATCTTTAATCTAAATCTACAATCAAAAAATACTCAGAAAATGACGGCGAATGAACAAACAAATCAGATAACAGAACACAAATTAGAAGAATATGATCAAATCAACGAAGCTACAACAATTTAATACAAACAGAAAAAAATCTACAAGACTTTGACATAACAACAAAAATGGAATGGACTATAAAATTACCAGGAGAATCAACAGAGTTTGGGAGACAGAAAGTATATATTTTACCTATTCTATCTTCTTTACTCCCATTTACAAAAGCTACTCGTCAAAAGAAGAAGGCTAGAGATAGATTCAAGAGATTTGACTTGCCCTTCCAGATGGAGTATTACATGAGCAAACACTTGTTTGAATATGATTAAAAGAACAGAGAACTTTGAACATATTGGGGCCCTATAACAAGAGGGATAAGAGATTTAAGTAGTATGGTATGTTTTACAACATATGAAATGTAAAAATATTGGGATGATGTAACTTTATAAATGTAAATGAAATATAAGCTGATCAGAAAGGATGTTATACACAGATGCTATAAGATAGATAAGAAGTACAGTACTTTTATAACATATGAAATATGAAAATATGGGGATGGGGTACCTAAATGGAAAAATGTGGATATTTAGATGAATAACATTGAGAAAATCATGATTGATAAGAATGGATTGAATACAAAGGGGAAATTAAGCTTAAACAAAAACTACGATGCATGGTGAACTAACGAGATGATTTCTACCATATAAGAATAATATAAGCTGATTTTAAAAAATGTTATACATAGATGTTATCATTATCTGTACAAACATGAAAAATATTTATATTTAATCATTTATACATTGAAAATATTAAGAATTGTATTTGTTTAAGATTGAAGAAGGAGAATACAATTGGGAGAAGGGAAGATCAAAGAAATATATTATTAAGTAATATACTAATTATGGAATTATCAAAATCAATTATTACTGACTGTTAATTAATTATTATTGTCTTTTTTTCTTTTAAATATATTAATCAAGACAACACGCTGTACACTAGGCATTGGAGATTGTTATTGTAAAAAAACAATAAAATATATTTTTTTAAAACACAAAGACTGTATCACTCTATAAACAGCCAAATATACCCCATGTTTATTGTAGAGTGAACTGGAAGGAAGAAAAAAGAAACAAATGTGATTCTTGGAAGGCAAGAGAAACTCCTTTAATCAGTCCTGCTTTCTATTTTGTTCCATGAATTTCTTATCTTTTTCCAGGGCTCTTTGATGATTGATCAATGGACTGTCAGCAAACTTGGAATAAAAGGAAGTTCATGAAACTTCTGGGAAGAACTACTTGATTGGAAGAATGAGAAGCCTTCCTTCCTTCCTTCCTTCCTTCCTTCCTTCCTCCCTCCCTCCCTCCCTCCCTCCCTCCCTCCCTCCCTCATTAACCTTCAGAGTTTAACTCACCTTTGGAATACCAACTTTTTAGAAGCACCTACCCTTCTACTGATGATTCTAAACAAGAGATTAAAAACATCCCCCCTCCTGGCACATCTGTATAACATGCAGGTCTCTGGTAGGCATTTACCCATTATCCAAGTTTATACATTTATTTTCAAGAAAATGACTGAGGATAGAGACTTATTCTTTTGGATTTCTGCCTACCAATAATATATAAATAGAATCTAAGGAAAGCACTATGCCTTGTAGCTATGCATCAGATATAAACTAATCAAAAACATCATTGTGGATTGATCTGAAGAGCAAACTAGATTGAGCAATGAACATGACTATCATCTACATGATTGGTTGTTTGATTATGGGCATTGCACTCCATTGAACGGCACAGGACAGAAGGAATAAGCAACCATTGTTTTATAATGCACTACCTGGATATCATTTCACCAATATGCTTTTTTTGTAAAAAAAAAAAAAAAAAAAAAGATGCCAGAACTCACACACATCATACAACCCACCTTGCCTACCCTACAAGGTTCCATCCAAAAAAGGTGCCGGAACTCCGTTCTGGGCATTCTATGACAAAAAAAGCCCTGCCAATATATATAGATATAAAAACATGCATTTTATGAATGCTTGCGCAGTTTACAAGGCATTGAATTTTGAATGATTGTTTAATATTTCTTCTTTTCCTTTAATGCTTCATGTCTCACTTTTAGAAAGATTTGTATATACAGTACACACACACACACACCTACAACAATATGGATTATAAGACCCTAAGTGCTTTCACACCTTACAAAACAGGCACATAATTAAAAATTTACCCCTACTTGCTCTTGTGATTCTTTTCCTGCAGACTCATACTCTTTCTCTCTTCAACTTGGTACCTTTGATACATTGGCTTACAAAAGTCTGGCTGGGAACAAGGAAGTTCCAGTGTACCTATTATCCCTACTCAGCTGATACTGTCAGGAGGTATAATCGTTGGCCTGTTTTACATGTTTGCCTAGCAGAATATTTGATTTGCACTTGTTAGATGCATAAGGCAGGGGCTTACAAAGCAATTTTATATGCCTGCAAAAAGTTTGGGAAATCATGTTTGAACTATTTACATAAATAAATCTGCTCTCCAATCTGTTATCTTATCTTCTGACTAAAAGGACAGTTTAACATTTTATTTTTCATGGTGCTAACTTTCATTTTCTAAAACAACTTAAAGAAAATAAAACGCTGAAATGAGATAAACACAAAATAATTTTGTAGGGTGCCATCCTTCAGAAACACTGAAGGAAAACATTAAATGTGTGTGCTGTGTAGATTTTTAAGTGAACTTGGCATGGCAGTTGATCTATTATTAAATAGACATTGAAGTTCAACTGATGAATTATTAAGTTCTTGTTACATTTGCTTGCCAGAGTTATTTTTTTTTCAAATGAATTCACCATAACTATTCTGTGCACATCTTCACTATTATCGTGAATGTGTTTAGCATAAGGAGAGGAAATGTATTTTAAAAAAAGAATCCTAAAATTTTATTGTGATCTGCTGCAATATGTATGTCAAACTCTAACTGGGTCTTCTAAATTGTGAATGCAGAAGGAATTTAGAATTGTACTGATTTTGACTTCTGTCCCCATCAACAACTTTGTTCAGTGCATGAATGTGCAATTAATGTGTACAGCCATGATGGTCATTAACCATGGATAAGCAATTTGTTTATTTCACTACATTTGTAAATAGCCCACACTTTCTCAGGTAATGTGCACATTACTCATGAAGGTTATTGCTATATAAGAGGGCTGTAGCTGGAGAATCAATAAGTCCAGAGGTTAAAAAATGTGAAATATATTTATTGGGATTTAAATATTTTGTTTATTGGATGTTTTCAAAGAAATTGACATTATTTTTTTATGTTGGCATTGTAAGAAATCTGAACATTCTTTAATTCACATCGTCCAGCATTGTTTAACTATAATTAAGGATCTTATTGTGAGATTAAATTATATTTCTAAAGTATAGAATCTGTCATCTCATGAGATGGCACTGTTGAATCTGGGACACACAAAGAGGATCATTGTTCATAATTGAAAAGAAACTTATTTCTTCATAGAGAGCTGTGGTAGTACAGTGGCAAGAATGCAGTATTATCCACAGCCTGGAGTTCGATTCTGACAGAGCTCAAGATTGACTCAGCCTTCCATCCTTTCAAGGTCGGTAAATATGGTGACTCAGTAAACTGCTTAGAGAGGGCTGTAAAGCACTATGAAGTAGTATATAAGTGCTATTGCTACTGCTATTTAAGTAATGGATCCAGGATATCTATTTTTGAAAAGTCTCTCTGTTCTACAAATGAAAAGATGATATCATGCAATATATCTTTGTATGGCCTAGATTTAATGATAAGCTTATGGACTGAATTAACCTTAAGTTATTATCTATAGTTACTATTCATATTTTTTCCTATTTTTGTTGCCACTTTGTTGATGGACAATATATACAACTTTGAGAATATATATAAAGCATAAATTATACTTGAGAACCAAATCAGAATCCAACAAGAAGTACTGAGTTAAGATAATCACCTATTCTGGCCATTTGTTTCCTGAATTTCCCCTAAAATAAATGCTAAGAGTAATAACAATATAATTCCCCCCGACTTTTAAATTGAATAGTTCCATAATTTGTACACTACATTCAAAGATAGCAAATGTCTGACCCAGCTATATAATAACAATAACAACAACAACAACAACAACAATAACAACAACAACAACAACAACAACAATAATAATAATAATAATAATAATAATAATAATAATAATAATAATAATAATAAAGTTGGAAGGGACCTTGGAGGTCATCTAGTCCTACCCCTGCTCAGGCAAGAAACCCTATACCATTTCAGACAAATGGCTGTCCAGACTGTTCTTAAAAACTTCCAATGTTGGAGCATTCACCGCTTCTAGAGGCACATTGTTCCACTGATTAATTGTTCTAACTGTCAGAAAGTTTATTCTTAGTTCTAGGTTGCTTCTCTCCTTGATTAGTTTCCATCCATTGCTTTTTGTCCTGCCTTCTGGCGCTTTGGAAAATAGCTTCACTCCTTCTTCTTTGTGGCAGCCCCTGAAGAATTGGAACACTGCTATCATGTCCCCCCTCGTCCTTCTTTTCGTTAAACTAGACATACCCAATTCCAGCAACCGTTCCTTATATGTTTTAGCTCTTCTCTGTATTCTTTCTAGAGTCTCAACATCTTTTTTACATCGTGGTGACCAAAACTGGATGCAGTATTCCAAGTGTGGCCTTACCAAGGCATTGTAAAGTGGTATTGATACTTCACGTGATCTTGATTCTATCCCTCTGTTAATGCAGCCTAACACTGTGTTGGCTTTTTGGCAACTGCAGCACACTGCTGGCTCATATCTAAGTGATTGATCACTAGGATTCCGAGATCCCTCTCACAGTTGCTCCTATTGAGAAAGGTACCCCCTATACTATAACTGTACATTTGGTTTTTCTTGCCTAAATATAGAACTTTACTTTTTCAGCATTGAATTTCATTTTGTTAGATAGTGCCCAGTGTTCCAGTTTGTTCAGATCATCCTGTATCTTAAGCCTATCTTCTGGAGTGTTGGCTATTCTTGCCAGCTTGGTGTTGTCTGCAAATTTGTTGAGTTCCCCCTCTATGCCCTCATCCAAATAGTTCATGAAGATTTTGAAGAGCACTGGGCCTAGAACACTACACACTTCCCTCCATGTAGATGCAGTTTCATTGAGGACCACACGCTGAGTACGTCTGGTCAGCCAGCTATGAATCCATCTGGTAGTGATGCTTCTAACCCACATTTTTCTATCTTATCAAGTAGTAGGTTGTTATCTACTTTATCAAATGCCTTACTGAAGTCCAAGTACATTATGTCCATAGCATTCCTCTGGTCCACTAATTTTGTCACTTGGTCAAAAAATGCAATAAGATTTGTGTGCCATGATCTGTTTTTGACAAACCCATGTTGGCTTTTAGTAATGACTTTGTTTGTCTCTAGGTGTTCACTGATTTGTTGTTTGATGATCTTTTCCAGAATCTTCCCAGGTATTGAGGTCAGGCTGATGGGTCTGTAGTTTCCTAGATCTATTGTTTTCCCTTGTTTGAAGATGGGAACTACATCAGCTCTTTTCCAGTCCTCTGGTAGTTCCCCAGTGCTCCAGGATCTTTGAAAAATATAGTTCAGTGGTTCTGAGATCACATCTACCAGTTCCTTGAGAACCTTGTGTAATCTATCTGGTCCTGGTGATTTGAACTCGTCTAGGCTGGATAGGTGATCACTTGCCATTTTCTTGCCTATCTTAACTTGTGTTTCTAATCTATTTTTTATGGTACTGTTTTTGATAGGTTGAACTGTTTTTTCCCTTTGTGTAAAGACAGATGCAAAAAAGGAGTTAAATAGTTCTGCTTTCTCCCTGTTGCTTGTCACCTTGCCACTTTCCCCACTAATGGACCAATCATTTCCTTAACTTTTCCTTTTTTTACATGTTGAAAGAAGCTTGTTTTGTTATTTTTGACTTTGGTTGCAAGCCTTAGTTCATTTTGAGCCTTAGCTTTCCTCATTTCATCTATGCAGGCTCGGACTATTTGCTGATATTCTGCTTTAGTTGTGTGCCCCTTTCCACTTTTTATACTTGTCCTTTTTATATTTCAATTTATCAGAGAGTTCTTTATGCAGCCATGCTGGTTTATTTTAAGAGCTGTTGTTTTTCTTCTTTGTTGGTATTGTGCTAGACTGGGCTTTTATTATCTCATTTTTCAAAATTTCCCAAGCTTCTTGAGTTGTTTTTTCCTTGAGGATTTTCATCCATGGAATCATTCCCAAGCTCTCTCTAAGTTTATTGAAATTAGCTCTCTTAAAATCCAAGACTCTAGTTTGACTGTGTTCTATTGCTTGTGCTTCCAGAATGTTGAATTCCAATATTGTATAATCACTCCCCCCCCCCAAGTTTTCTGTGGCTTCAACACCTTGTATCATTTCATCTCTGTTAGAGAGGATTAGATCCAATATGGCTAATCCCCTCTCCCTGAATAGTTCATGGTTTCACCCCTAGAGGTTCAAAAACAAATTGTTCAATTGGAAAAGAGTACAGCATTCCCTGTTACAATGTAATCTTATCATAATTTTTAAAATTAAACTCTATATGTGGGCATTTGTCATTGTTCCCTTTTCATAGCCAAAATCATTCTGCGTCTCTTAGCTGAGGATATAAAGGTCAGTCCAAAGGTACCACAATGTAGCCTTTATAGACCTGAAGGCAGCCTTTGATTGTATTCCATTAAAACAATTCTGGAGGAAATTAGCCTCTATAATAATAGACTTCCATCTTCACAATTATGTCCCAGCAGTTCTAAATGCTATTTAAAGCCAAAGTACTGGTTTTGAATGCTACATGGTGCTTGGTTATGTATTTAAGGACTCTCCTAGTTTAAATGCAGTCCAATCAAAATTCTTGAAACTCTCACTAAGAGTTCCTTTTTCAACTTCTAATACCATAACATGAATGGAATCAGGCTGCATTTCCCTTGGGGCCTGATTAAGGCTTTGTTGTCTTAGATTCTGGCTGAAGCAAATCTACTGGGGAACTCCCTTACTTCATCTCACCTGACTGGATAGGTTCTCTTCTAACTTAAGAAGACAAGTTAATGATGATTTAGCATATTGCAGTTTCATCTTGTCAGTACCACCTGCTTTGGGACTTGTTAAAAACTCTGGCTGAACTACAGCAGAGAATTTGAGGTATAGATATTGAAAATGACAGAGCCAAAATCTCCTATCCCTTTTATGTCTCCTCCTGGGAATATCCCTCGAAATTTCTCCAACATCTTATGTGCTGCACATGAAGATTATTTACCTTGGCCTGAATTGGAGAAGTACCTATTAGAACATATCTGTTAGATACATATTCATCCCATTTGAATCTCAAACTCGTTTCTTTTCAGATTCGGAGATAAAATCTATCTGACATACATTTTTAAAATGGCCATTGTACACACAATGGTGATCAAGTTTAATATTTCCAATTGTTAATAACTCTAATTGCCGTTATGATCAGGAGGATGTTGCTCTTCTTCTGGGTGACCACGCTTCAGAAACCTCTAAGAAGGTTTAAAAATTCTTATTTATTATTTATTAAATTTGTTTGCCCTCTATCTAGGTTCAGTCATTTATATCATGGTCCCCAATCCCTGGGCTGCACAAGCAGCAGTCAAGTGTGCAAGGGTGCAAGGATTTTATTGCAATTAAAAGAATAAAGTTATTGTAGTCTTTTATTGTGTTTGGGCTTCGACCATAAGCATTGCTATTTTACCCACATGAAACCATGGTTACAATGTCAAAGCCAATGATACTGAACATTCCTGAAAGTTCCAAGAATTTCAGTATTTTGTATTCCTACCTTTGCCAGCAAAGCTCATCCCATGGAATATTCAAAGTAGTTCAGCATACACTGATTACAGATTTTCTAATAATTATACCTGTTTTCATTATGCAAAGGATGAAGTAGAGCCTGTCATTATAATTCTAAGCATTTACTGAAAGTGCAAATGAGCAGTCCAAGAATATCAATGAAACTATTATGTTGATTAAAACCACACTTAAAATATGCCTAAAATTCATACTAGAGTGACATTCTATTAGGACTATCACAATGTTACAAAGTGAAGAGCAAGTATGAACATTTTAGGCTAGATATCAAGGAAGAGAAAAAAGGGGATGTGAAGAAAAACGTAAGCTCTCTGGAAGGCTCTAATGCTGGAAAGGTGGAAAGAAAGAGAAGAGGACAACCAGAAGCAAGATGGATGGACTCCATTACAGTGGTGATGAGTGCACCATTGAATAGAATAGAATAGAGTAACAGAGTTGGAAGGGACCTTCTAGTCAAACCCCTGCTCAGACAGGAAACCATCTATACCATTTCAGACAATGGTTGTCCAATCTCTTCTTAAAAACTTCCAGTATTGGAGCATTCACCGCTTCTGGAGGCAGGTTGTTCCATTGATTAATTGTTCTAATAGTCAGAAAATTTCTCCTTAGTTCTAGCTTGCTTCTCTCCTTGATTAATTTCCATCCATTGCTTCTTGTCCTGCCTTCAGGTGTTTTGGAGAATAGCTTGACTCCCTCTTCTTTGTGACAGCCCCTGAAATATTGGAACACTGCTATCATGTCCCCCCTCATCCTTCTCTTCAGTAAACTAGACATACCCAATTCCAGCAACTGTTCCTCATATGTTTTAGCCTCCAGTCCCCTAATCATCTTTGTTGCTCTTCTCTGCACTCTTTCTAGAGTCTCAACATCTTTTTTACATCGTGGTGACCAAAACTGGATGCAATATTCCAAGTGTGGCCTTACCAAGGCATTGTAAAGTGATATTAACACTTCACATGATCTTGATTCTATCCCTCTATTAATGCAGCCTAGAACTGTGTTGTTGTTTTTGGTAGCTGCAGCACACTGCTAGCTCATATTTAAGTGATTGTCCAAGATCCCATTGGAAGACTTGAAAGGATTGATTCTCATGGCAAAAATCTATGTGGTCACTAGAAGTTGAAAATCACTTGATGATGGCACATAATCACTCAATCAAACAATAGTTGAATTAGCTTGTATTCATGGCTAGTCAAGTTCCAAGCCTAAGTTTTAATATATTGTCCATATTAACCAGGCTGTCCTGGTTGTCATGTGAATGTTTAGAGAACAATGGACTTGCTTTATATTACATGTATTCAAACTGCAGATAGAATATTCCACATATTTTAGTCTCCTATATGGTTCTGGCCATTAATAGATTCAGATTAGTGATACCATTTCGGTGAAATCTACAATCACAATGTGATTGGTCACTTTCCATCTTTTCCCCAATTTAAAATTATACAATCAGAATAACAGAATAAAAGCTGTGTGGGGGAGGAGTACATATTTGAAATCCTCTGAACATATAGCAGTCAAAAGTGAAATCAAGGTTTAAATGCAAATTTATTTTGGGATGAAGAAAAACCCAATTTAACTAAAATGAGTGACACCTGTGCCATGACAGTTAATCAGATTGCAGTGTAGTTCTACAGAAAATAATTCCCTTTTCAACCCAGAAGGCAAATTCTTCAGTGCTGTTTCTTTCAGGAGAGTAATACATAGTATTGAACAGACAGAAAATTGCATTTATGTGAATCCAAGCCTAATGGAATTGAAAAAGTTCCATGTAGCTTCATAACAGAATAACAGAAAAACAGACTTGAAAAGGACCTTGGAGATCTTCTAGACCAGGGGTAGTCATAAAGAGCCAGACCAAACCCTTCCTATACCATTTCAGACAAATGATTGTCCAATCTCTTCTTAAATACCTCCAATATTGGAGCACCCACAACTTCTGGAGGCACGTTGCTCCACTGATTAATTGTTCTAACAGTCAGGAAATTTCCCTTTACTAGGTTGCTTCTTTCCTTGATTAGTTTCCATCCATTGCTTCTTGTCCTGCTTTCAGAACAAGAATTCATCTTCAGAATGGTCTGCTTTTCTTGAATAATAATAATAATTTTATGTCTTTTAAAAAAAAATCCAAAAACCATAGTCTTTATGATTTGCAGTGGAGATACGATCATCTTTCCATTATAAAACACAAATGTAGTGCTACATTAGTCCAAGGTGTATATTTTTCAGTCACTTAGATTCAGTTTTGTCATTATAATCAATTACAGTTTGGGTTTGTTTGTTTGTTTAATGTACATGCCACCCACTTCACTCTTCATCTCTTTATAGAGATCTTTATATCAATTCCGGATCCAATGAAATGGAAAAAAAATAAACAAATTTCTTGGCACAAAGTTTGGCACAATTGTTCAGAATGATCAGGTGCAGAATCTCCAATGACATTAGTGGCATTTGATCAAAGAAGTTTATGGTGGGAAGTACCATTAGTTTCCTGCTGATTATTGAATAATTTGATAAATACATACATTGAGCCTAAAAAATAAAACTGCAAAATTTTATTGTAATAGACTAATTAGGGATGGTGTATCTCTTATTCTGCAATTACCATTATATATGAAAGCACACAATTGCAATGATTTATAGCATTTTCATTATAAAGTCATTATGCAAATGACATCATTTGTGTCACGTCCATGATGACTCCATATTTGTGTAATGAGGTCATTATCCAAATGACACAAGTTGCAATGCAATGACCACATTCATGAAATAAGCATAATGACCTAATTATGCATACAGAGTAAATTACCATGGACATTTTTGTCCATTGCGTGCAAAGTCAATTATATCAAGATCCAGTAAATTGAGGTTTCACCCTCGTCTTTTGAATTGAATGCACACAAAGCAACATACAATCTTTTTCAAAACATACAATAGAGCAAGTTTCTTGACTAAAACCTATTTAAAACATTAAAACAACAGAAATCCAGAAATTGTAAAGGATCTAACTAAAAAGTATCAACTAAAATAAAATTGCATGTAGTGTATTTTTAATACTCTTCTAAGTGCCAATGCATATCTCTATTAGGATCATTTTATAATTTGGAAGCAACAAATTTCTGAAACCAAATCAATAGAAAGTAACATTTGGCAACTTATTATTATTATTTTTACTTAATGGGTTTTTTGGGAGAAACATTGAATTGTTTTTTTATTATGATGATTATCTTCATCCAAGGGATTCAGAGAATTGTACATTCTACTTATGTATAGCTTCTGTCCCCAGAACCAATTTACCAGGATAAAATCAAATCCTTTTCATGTGCCCACAGTATAAAATGCACTTCCAATCAGAAAGTTATTTATTATTTTTCTCAAAAGGATGAGATCTGAAGTTTAAAGAAGTTTAATTTTGTGTCCTTACTGACACAGCAATAAGGAACCATAAGACCAGGGGATTAGTAATATCGTCTCTTTCATGGATAAAATGTATACATATCTATTCACTGGGAATGTTTCTTATACTTTGTCCTCCTTATCTTTTCAAGAAAATCCTAGAAATATAGATAAGTAGGTTCTTTTTTTAGAGAACTGGGAAGCCATAAATACACAAGTTTTTTCTCTCTCTTTAATATCACCAGAAATCCATGTATTAATTTCAAGTTTTGAATCCTTGGGTCATGTGACTATTCATTTTCCAGCCTGCAAGGTTTCTAATATCTCTCCCTTGTTAACAATCCAGCTTTCTCTAGATTGGAAATCAAAGATTCCCATCTTTCTTCAACCCATACATTTTTTACTTGTTTCCAGATAAGTCTGTCCTGAGAGCAGTCTTCCTCACCCTGGTATCATCCAAATGTGGATTTCAAGCCTCAAGGGATTTCCAGAAAGGAAAGTTCTGGAAGGTTGCCTACAGACTTGCCACATCTGCATTGTCAAAGGAATTCTCTGGAGCCATAAGCTCATAAATACACCATTGTAAGAAATAAAGATATTTTTAATAGCATAAATATTCCATGATTCCATCCAACTGTAAACTCAATGATATAAATAAGCTCAGTCTGAATTTGTATCAACAAATTATAACATAAGCAAAGGCACAGTTTGAATGCATAGTATGAGAAAGACTGTCGCTTTCAGAGTTAAACCTACCTAATGTTGATATTAGAAGACATAATATCAAGGAAGAAGGAAAAGAAGGGATCTAAAAGATTTACTAGTGAGGTACAAGGTCACATGAGATGGCCATCTTTCAGAGAACAGAAGGAAGGAAGACAGAAACCCTGAAAAGTTGAAAGTGGTCTACATAAATACTGTATATAACCATGATTTCTTTTTATTTATGAAGTAAAGATCTATCACTTAGCAATTACCAGCATTGAATATGTACTAGAAAATTTTAGCATGGACCTCGAATCCAGGATCTCCATCAAAGACTATCTTGCACAGTGCTGGGGGGAACAGGAGTGGAAGATTTGCATCTTAACTCTGGAATGTTTATAAATGTACAGTTCATTATTCAACAGCAGTACAGCAATTCAGCAGCATAATTTCACAGAGGTTGCTATGTATGATTAATTCTCAGTAGGAGAAAAAGATCAACACTGCTAGATAAAAAAGAGGCTTTGCATTTTTAGTATTCTCCTGTCAATTGGCAATAATTATTTCCTAAATAGGTCTCTGGTCTGGTTAGGAGCATTTATGCTGGTCTTGCTTGGAGCTATTTTCCAAGTGTAGTCATCACAACATTATCTCCAGACAGCAAGAAAAAAATGATCAATGTGTTGATTATGTTGAGTTCAGTTTTTCCTCCAGCCATTCAACCAACATCTCTCCTTCATATCAAGAAGAATAGATGGCAAAAGGCCTTGTGATTCTCATTATCCTATAGGCCACAGACCTTACTCTTAACTTCTTGAACCAAAAACAAGTGTGATCAATTCATTCATAGAATTCAAAAGTTGTCTATCACTCGAGACAACATAACACAGATTTCTCCAGTATGTTATTCAGATATGCTGGTTGATAATTCTGGGAAATGTTGCCTCATACAACCAGAGAAAAATACGATCAGAAAGGGTAAAACACCATGTTCACCTGCAAAATGAATTCTAATAGAGGTGTAATGGCAATGGCAAGGAATATTCCCATTAAATTTGTCTTTTCAACACAAAAATAAATTGTGTTCATTGTAAGGTAGAGAATATTTTTGTATGATTTAACAGACTAACAGAGTTGGAAGGGACCTTGGAGGTCTTCTATTCCAACTCCCTGCTTAAGCAGGAGACCCACACTATACCATTTCAGACAAATGGCTGTCCAGTCTCTTCTTAAAAGCCTCCAGTGATAGAATGTCCAAAACTTCTGAATACAAGCCATTCCACTGGTTAATTGATCTCACTGTTAAAGAATTTTCTTCTTAATAATAATAATAATAGTAGTAGTAGTAGTAGTAGTAGTAGTAATAGTAATAGTAATAGTAATAGTAATAGTAATAGTAATAGTAATAGTAATAGTAATAGTAATAGTAATAGTAATAACAATTTGGAAGAGACCTTGGAGGTCACCTAGTCCAACCCCCTGCTCAGGCAGGAAACCCTATACCACTTCGGATAAATGGCTGTCCAGTTTCTTCTTAAAAACCTCCAGTGTTGGCGCATTCACCGCTTCTGGAGGCAGGTTGTTCCACTGTTTAATTGTTCTAACTGTCAGGAAGTTTCTCCTTAGTTCTAGGTTGCTTCTCTCTTTGGTTATTTTCCATCCGTTGCTTCTTGTCCTGCCTTCAAGTGCTTTGGAAAATAGCTTGACTCCCTCTTCTTTGTGGCAGCCCCTGAGATATTGGAACACTGCTATTATGTCCCCCATCGTCTTTCTCTTCATTAAACTAGACATACCCAATTCCAGCAACCGTTCCTTATATGTTACAGCCTCCAGTCCCCTGATCATCTTTGTTGCTCTTCTCTGTACTCTTTCTAGAGTCTCAACATCTTTTTTTGCTTCTCTCCTTGCTTAGTTTCCATCCATTTGTTTCTTGTCTTGTTTCATTTTCTCCTGAAATAACAAAGGCTACTAGAATGAGATACTGAGTGTCTTATGAAAATGCTATTCTCACTATGAGCAATATTATGATAGTTTTCTCAACTCGGAGTGGCTAATCACATATACAGGTCATCCTTGATCTATGAACTTATGGTGAGTGATGATTCAAAATTACAACAGTGCTGAATGAATGATGTTTATTACTGGTTCTCAGAATTCCAGCTGTCCCAGCAGCCCCACAATCACATCTAGGAATTTGACAACCCATTCGCACTTATTACCACTTCCCAAGTGCCCCATAAACATGTGATCACCATTTACAATTTTTCCTGCTGACTTCTCCAGAAGGTCAATGAAGAAACCAGCAGAAGATTGTACATTACCCTAGTAAGTGTCTTCCATCCACATACCCACCCTCAGCCTCTCTGTCCTGTGCCACACTAGCTACTCATGCACCTCCACACACAGTTCACATCCCTCACACTCTTCTTGTCCTGTGTGACACTCCTTGTGCCCCCTCCCCTACTTTTGCAGGGCCTCTTGTGCACCACCTCACACCCTCAAGCATGTTCTCCAACCATCCTTGACCTGTGCCACACCTCTCACACATACCTGCATTCTTTTGCACCCTCTTACATTCTCTCCAACTCTCCCTGGGACTCCTGCATGTTCCCTTGCTCCTTTCCCCCACCTGGCAGCTGCTTATCTTATCTCCCTACTGGCCTAGGACTTGCAATTTCCTCTCAGGTTCCCCACTATCTTTGGTTATGGGAAGTCAGCAGAAAATTTCCTCACATAACGACCGTGGGATTCAGTTGATGATGGCAACCAGAACTGTAAGAATGCCATCATTATGTGATACAGTTCCACTTTATGATCACATGGCTTACAGTGGAAATTCCTGTCCCAGTTGCCATCATAAGTCGAAGATTATC
Organism: Protobothrops mucrosquamatus; assembly: GCF_001527695.2. NCBI lineage: Eukaryota > Metazoa > Chordata > Lepidosauria > Squamata > Viperidae > Protobothrops > Protobothrops mucrosquamatus. The sequence goes on from NW_015388504.1 coordinate 77,985, forward strand.
TGTAATAGCAATAGCACCTAGACTTATATACCGCTTCACAGTGCTTTACAGCCCTCTCTAAATGGTTTACAGAGTCAGCCTATTGCCCCCAACAATCTGGGTCCTCATTTTACCGACCTCGGAAGGATGGAAGGCTGAGTCAACCTTGAGCTGGTGAGATTTGAACTGCCGAACTGCTAGCAGCCAGCAGTCAGCAGAAATAGCCTGCTGTACAGCATTCTAACCACTGCACCAATCCTTTTCCCCTTCATATTTTACTGTGTGGTTTGACCTCTGCAAAAGTTTTCATAAAATATAACATTTATTTGTAAAACATTACAGTCTGCTTTATACATGTGCTTGATGATGGCTTATATGTGGATCTTGGGCTTGAAACTGTCTGATTTGGAATGATAGGAAAATAGATTCCAAGAAATTACAAAGTACATCTGTCGAGAAGAACATGGTCTTCCACTAGATTGGTTGTCACTAAAGACAACTACACAAACTGCAAGAGCCAGTTTGGTATAGTGGTTAAGGCATCAGGCTAGAAACTGGGAGACAGTGAATTCTAGTCCCATCTTAGGTAAAAAACCAGCTGAGTGACACCCTAACCTAACCCTTTCTCTCAAGCCTAGAAAGCAGGCAGCAGCAAACCACTTTCAAAAAACTTGCCAAAAAAGTGCAGGGACTTCTCCAGGCAGTCACTAGGTTTCAAAGGCACACACATGCACACATAAACATACTGTAACCTGTTATTAATTTCCTGTGGCTAATGCTAATTATTTTCTTTAAATGGAATTCTAGGAGTAATCTCAAGATTACTCTTACTACTAACAAATCAATTCAATCTGCACCATCTACTCTGAGGGTCATGTTAAACTGCAGACCTTATGGTTGAAACATCTGACCTAAATTTTAGACTTTACTGCTTCCTTCCCACCTGTTTCTTTTCCTAATATTTTGTCTGGGGGAATGTTCTGTAGAGACCAAAACTTTCCACACACATTTGTGCCAAACTGATTGGTCCTAATAAAAGTATTGCTCAACCATGAATTTTAAATTTTTATTTAATAGACCAACTTGGCTGTGCTTGCTTTTTATCTCCAGAGGTAGGCTTACCATAAATATTACTTATTTTTCCCACTTATGACAGAAAACTGATATTCTGTACTGTGCAAACTTCAGAATTAAAATCAGGGGAATTATAACAGTGAGTAGATATCTACACAGCGAAGCACAAAAATGAATTGCACATACTTGTACACCTGGGATCCAGCTCTGAATTACACTGTTCAGAGAAAAAAATATGTACATGGTTTTATTTACTGCCTACTTGGATTCATGGCAGTTTATAATTAAACAGAAAGACATTATACAGCAAAGCATAGAATCCACTAACTACCAACTATTTAAGGCAACCCTTATACCATCAGCACCCAAAGACCTTGTAGAACATCCAGGTCTTAACAGCTTCCCAATGGCCAGAAATTTAGGGGCATTCTGATCTTGGAAGGCAAAGTGTTCAGGATTTGGGGACAGACATTATCCCTTTTCTTCTGGTATGGGGTGGGAATCCTCAGTATACTTTTTGCTATAGAAGCACACAGGACTGATGAAATATATCTATCAATCCTTTAAGAACTTGGAAGCCACTTTTAATTGAACCTTCCAGCGTTGATGAATAGGTTATAGATAAATCTATTATCTCCAAGTAACAGATTGGCCACTGAACCATTTAATGTTTCTGAGTCATCTTCAAAGATAAACCCAACACTGCAGCATTGTAACAGCATCCTCAGATCCCATTCTACCTGCCTCAAGGTGAAGATCAGGTCTAACATGTAGGTACCTGTATATAGCAAACCCAAGTTCCCTTGAGACAGCCCCAAGATCCCAATGACCCCAATGGAGTCTATGAATTCCTGAACCCATTTAATTCTACTCCCCTAACACGGCAGTTAAAGTCCTCCAGGTGAAAGGTCTATCAGCCGTAGAATGACTTTTAGGATCTGGGTGGCTGGTTCTGGATGATGGGTCAATTAATTCATCAATAGCAGCCCTATTCAATCCATAAGGGTGCTTACTTTCCATCACTGTTCTTCTCTTGCTATCTTCTAGCTACACTTAAGGTAGTGTCTAACAGCAATAATTAATTGTATAGATGCAAGTGATCACTTTATCACTATTAAACCATGCTTGTCTGATTTGTCTAATATCTGCTCTCTGATCATGACATTTTGTTGCTGTGGTAATGGTTTTCTTTTTAGATCTCTCTCCCTCGCTTCCTCTCCCTCTCTTTGTGTAAACTTCCAAACACATTTCCTAAATTATATTCTATAACAGTTAAATGGCAAGCTGTAGAGAACGGCAACCTGGGCTACCCACGGTGATGAAATCCTGAAACGAATGTGGGTTACAACAAATTATTCTGAAAAAAAAACTTGTGGCAGTCTTAAGCCATTTTCCCCCATGTAGCCTGGCAATCTAGCAAGGTAAGATAGAAAATGAATCTCTGCTTCACAGTCTGATTCTTCTGGCACCAGGTTCAACAATTGTTGTGATAAGTTTTTCTTGCTTTTATTTTCATTTCCCCCCCCCCCTCTCTCTTCTGCTTCTTGCATGACTCATGTTAGACAACACAGAGCACAAGGAAAAACAACTGCTGTGTTTAACCAAATAGCCAAGTAATACCTGCTGCTTTCATTATTCTCTGGGTGAGGATGGCGGTCAGATTAATCAAAGGTGGCAACAGATGGGAAAATTTCATAAAAGAAATAGTTCAAGCACATCTGTGTCCTGGGATGTTGACAGTTATTGTTGCGAGGTAACAAGGGAATAAGCTTGTAACCATTTTTTTTTTTACTGATTATAAAATTGAATTACCTTTTTGGACTTCTGGCATACCATTGATTGATTGCAGTTGTGATTTCCTAATTGAGTTGTTCTGTTGTTTTTCAGGTTTTAATTTCTCATTTGCCACCCAGAGTCAGAACAGAGAGATGTGGCCATGTTAAAAAAAAATAAAATAAAACTAAACTCCAAACAAAACCCCAGTTTCCAAAACTTGGCAGTAGATCCCCACTATTCTGAGGTAGAAAACAAACAAAACATGTAAGGTTAGCCTTAATGTAGAGTGATTTTTTTAAGGAATAAATCACCATATCTAAGAATAACAAAAAATCTGGGAGCCACATGCATCAGGGATAATTTACCCATTTTTTTCCACTTCCCCATTTATCTACTCCATTCCTTACTTTTTCCTCACTCCCTTTAAGGAAGACTTTAAAGGAATAAGTGTGGGTTTGGGTGTTATAACCCAAACCTGAATCTCTTAAAACAACCAAATCACTTTGAATATATAACTTAATTTTATTAGCATGCAAACAATAAAGCAGTGTCGAATGGGGTCTCAGCAAATCAATGGCAGCTTGTTGGGTAGCCCTGAACAAAGACAGAACCATAGCTTATATACTCTTGGCCTATTACACTGCAAAGGTAAGACAAAGAAAAAGGCAGGCACGGAATGATATTGGAATATTTTGGTAAACTCATCTGTATGAACTTATTATTTATCCCTTTCTACTAGGTCAGGGGTAGGCAACCTCGACTCTTTTATGACTCAGCTATGTTGACTCAGGAATTCTGGGAGTTGAAGTCCATGAGTCATAAAAGAGCCGAGGTTGCCTACCCCTGTACTAGGTCAACATGATAGCGATGCTACCAATGAATATCAATAGTTTGCTTATTGGACCACAGATAGTGAATACAGGTCACATGTACAAGTAGTCCTTACAATCACAATTAATTATTTTGCTAAGCAAGGCAATTATTGAATTTTGCCCCATTTTACAACCTTTATTGCCATGGTTGTTCTCATGCAGCTGGCAAGAGAATCTGGCTTCCCCCATTGACTTGCTACAAATGGTGATTACACGATCGTGGGACAGTGCAGCTGTCATAAGTACATGCCAGTTGCCAAACACCCAAACTTTAATCACATGAATGCTGCCAAAGTTGTAAGTTGAAAATTGGTTATAAGTCACTTTTTTCAGTTGTTGTAATTTTGAATGGTCACTAAACAAATTGTTGTAAGTCAAGGATTACTTTTAAATGGGAAGAGGCATGTTTTACCACCATATGTGTCATTTTTTTAGAAGAAGATACCTTCTTATAAATGATTGATAATTTTGGACTATATCAAGATTGTCAAGAATGGAGAAAGGTACTTAATTGATTGATATATCATTACATTGTTTTTGACTCCTAACAACAACATAGATATATTTTCTCCATGATGATCTGCCCCTCACCTGGTTTGTCACTCACCACCACTGTAAATAAGTCTGTAAAAGAGAATAAGAGGACGGCCAGCAGCAAGGTGGACTCATCCACCTTGCTGCTGGCTGTCCTCTTCATCTCTTTCCTTCCATCTTTCCCAACATTACAGCTTTTTCCAGAAGACCTGGGCTTTCCTCTCTTTCTTGTCTTTTCCAGAGAGCTGGGTTTTCCCATAATGCAGGACAATTCCACCAAAGTAGGTCAATTCACCATATAAGTTCAAAATGGATATAAAAATCTGAATTGTTAAAGAAGAACTATACCTCAAGTCAAATCAATGCAAAAAGTCCAATCAAAAGATACTGGTTTTGTTTTCTTCTTTCAAGACATATGGGCAAAAATGCAGAGAAAGGAATAATTTCAAATATGGTATTGAAGTGAATGATTGTAAGGCAATGAACTAATTGGCTTTTAGTTCATTTTCTACCTATTTGTGTCAAAAAAACCTAACTTACATAACTTCATAGAAGACTGCTTCTGGGTTTCCTTCAGGCTGCAAGACCATTTTGCTTTCTCCTTCCTCAGTGTAGCATGGAGCACGAGCTGAATGATTGCTTCAAAACATGGGCTGCTTTCTTTCTCTTTGGGAAGGAAGGAAGGAAGGAAGGAAGGAAGGAAGGAAGGAAGGAAGGAAGGAAGGAAGGAAGGAAGGAAGGAAGGAAGGAAGGAAGGAAGGAAGGAAGGAAGGAGACATCCCATCTGCAGTCTACCAAATGACTCAACTGCTTCAATTCTGACCCATATTGTAGGTCTTGAGGACATGGGTGGTACTTCAAGATTTTAGAATATCATATTAAGTGGATCCATAATGACCTGTCTGAAAAGCATAATGGCTCATTTCTGACCTTTAACATATATTGTAAATCTTGCAGGGTAATGGAGAATAATCTGTAAACTTAAGGCAGTCCCACAATTTTTCTCTGGGGCTCCAGAGAGCCTACAGGTGACCTAAATAGTTAAGGAGTAATGTGCTGTTTACACTGTTGCAAATTACTGTCTGTCTCTATAAGTCTTAGAAAATCAATAATATTGGGGAGGTGGGAGATAAAACTTTTCAAAACAGAAAGGTGTTGAAAAACTTGCCTCTTTCCCAGGGTGTCCAGGGGAAGGATTAAAGCAATAGAGATGGTGACCATGTCTGTTTTATTTGCATCATATGCATGACACACTTAACAATGGATGGATTTTGATCACATACTTATGGCCAAAATCTTGAGTATTCTCACCTCTCCCCCCCACACACACACACAACAGATGAGTCTATCTTTTCCCTTTTATTAGTTTTAATAATTCCACAATGTGGCTTCCTGTAGCTGTGGAACATTCCAATTTTATTTCAATAGATCCTGGTCTCTACTTATTAAACTGACATTAGAAGAAGAAAAGAATAAGATAATGAGCGACCACTTTCAGAAAATCAAATTTCTGTAGCATTTTTTTATTTTCTGGAACTGAAGCTCAGCTAAAAGATGGTTCCAAAGAGCTAGTGAGACACTAAATAAATTAGAAGCAGTACATTAAAACAACTAATGGCTAAAATTACTCGACTTAAATGGAAAACAAGTGGACAACAAGGTATTATGTCTAAATTTACTAGAGCACAATTGGACAAATGCATTTCACCAGGTGCTACTAAGTTATATTTGGACAGGAATTGAAAATATGTCAAGGGTCTCCAAATCCCTTGCAATATTACTCACAAAAGTTTAGCAACCTCTACTAAAAGGGCCTTAACATTCAGGAATTCACAAATAGGACTTATAGTCTCATGTTAATGTCTTAATGTCTTAAAGTTCCTTAGCCATGATTAAACTAGCTGAACTGCAGCTGTAGAAAAATATGTGAAAAATATTGGAAAAAAAAAGATATATGATTGAGGTGTGTGCTGAGATATAACAAGATGTGGACTACGTAAATTGCATCCATGGCAGGCAAAACTTATTGAAAACACTCCAGTATAACATATAGTCAGTGACAAAGGTCCATGAAGGAATGAGTGTCCTCACTATGCAGTATGCTTCGTTCTCATCTAATTTATGCTTCATCCAAACTAAGATATTGATATAACTCTAAATACAGCAGTTTTCACCTTTTATTTATGCAGTAAAATGCAGAAATGAAATTACCCAAATATTCAGAAAATCAACTTCTTGAACAGTGTCATATTTATGCCTGGTTTAACTCTGCTTCTCAAAGACATCTCATAAATAGACATTAATTTATTTTGGAAGTACACAAGGTGATTATGCTTTTTAATGACTTATTTTCCCCTGTGTTCTTCATTGTGGACCAATCTTCCTGGCCAGAGGTGGGAGGGAGGAGGGAATGAGAAACAGAATTGCACAGCATGCTGCTAATGGAACATTTCAGGTAAACCGATAAAGAGAGCCAAATCATTTTCAGTCTCTTAATTTAGACTTCTGCCAAAAAAAAAAAAATCTGGACTAGCCTAACAACTGCAACAAAGCCTAACAATCTTATTATACACATAAAGGAGCTCATTAATGTTATAGTGAAGGTACAGGTAGGGATTACTAGCATCCAGCACAGCACTCATATATAAGGTCACAACTGAGTCTTAAACTGGTTTTCTCCACGCTGATAAAAATTAATATACAGTATGCACATATATTTAGATTTCCTGAAATTTAGTACACATTAAGCATGTGATGACTTCTAAGACCATCCCAAATCTGGTGAAGATTAGATTAGATTTAGCCGAGAGGAAGCATTTTTAGAAAGATTCAGCATTGATTTATTTCGCATTCAACCATAAGGATGTATTTCCAGGCAAATGAAATTCTAAAAATCAGATTTGGAGCACCTTCTGGCTTTTGCTATTTACATGGAACACACACCAAATCCCTGGTAGGTTTTGTCCTAGTTTTTTTTTAAATTCATCATTCTTTAAGTGATCATAACAATGAGATGCAGAAAGATCAGGTGGAAGGGCTAGGATCAGATCAGTTTCTGCAGTTTTCAGCAGCAGTAGTTGTGTAGACATGCTGCTGACTGGAGAATTCGCGAAGTTGAAATCCACACACCTTAAAGTTGTCAAGGTTCAGAAACTGTCCTACAGGAATAGCCTATTGTCCTATGACATCTAACTTTCCTCTTTGTCCTTTTCTGATGTGGCTGTTTGGATTTACCATTTCCCATTACGTTCCGTGTCATGGATTGTCAGATGACACCAACATCCTGTGATTCAGATCTTTAATGCCACCGTAGGCATTGCTGGTTCCATAATTGCAACTACTATTATGACGACCAATTGGGTAGAAGGACAGCCGTTAAAGTCAAATATCCATTAAATCCATTGTAGGTAACATATGCAAAATGTAGGAATAGTGTCCAGAATAATTCACTTGGTTTCATAAAGCAATTTAAACCAGATTTTCTCTATTGCATTCAAAGTTGGCTGAGGTCCATAAAATTCAACATTTGACTGAGATGTAATTTTGGAAAATCATTACCTCTTTCACAGTTGTGTCATTTCATTGGAGGTACCTCGTTCGAGTGATTGTAGAAGCAACACATCTTAAGAGCTACTTGCTTGATCTAAGTCTCATGGCAAATTGTGGATACCAGAAACTGACTTGTATATGTATTATAGAATACTTGGTTGAACAACATTTTTGGACCTCCTATGGCTAGATATGAATTTCCTAAGTTTTGGAAGTACATGTAGAAATTAATTTATTGCTATCCTAAATAAGTGAATATAGATACAGTGTCAAGGTTTCGAGTGATGAATCCAACAAAGTAAACACAGCTGAGACGATCAAATCTCTAGTACAGGGGTAGGCAACCTTGGCTCTTTTATGACTCATGGACTTTAACTCCCAGAATTCCTGGGCCCAGGAATTCTGGGAGTTGAAGTCCACGAGTCATAAAAGAGCCAAAGTTGCCTACCCCTGCTCTAGTGCAAAACTTTGTTGAGTGAACCATTTTGTCACTGTTGCTAGGAAAACCAGCTATGGGGTTTTCATGCCTAAATTGCTATATTAAAAGAATAGAAACCTCTCTCCCCTCTTCGTGCAGGTCAAGTTGCCTAATTGTATGTTAGGTAATTGTTATGAAAGAATCCATAATCTTCAATAAACATTTATCCACATGTCCTTGATGCTCACAAAGTAGCCAGCAGCTGTTAATGGCTCACCTACCAAACTTCCCCCTCCCCCCAAGAGTGTGGCAAGCTACGAAGCAGTTGTGTCTAGACCATCCGGGTCACTCTGCAAGGCCTGACATACAGATTACCTGGATTCATTGGAATGCCTTTAGAAGTCTGCAATCTAACAGAATTTTAAAAATTATTATCATTTTGATATTGCCATATATAAATACCTCTGGACTCTTGGAATGTAGCAATCCATGAGTTATATCCCTGCCAAATGCTTCAGTATTTAGCATGGGTTTAAGATTAATATGGTTTGCCATACTGTGGTCTGTTTCTGCTATTTTTTTTATTTTTGTAGAGAAAACTGTTTCTTTTCCCTCATTCCTGTCTCCAAAATAAGACAATAATAACCCTCTTTAAAAAAAATCACAGGTGACAATATATCGGAGGCAAGAAGCAACTAGGTTCATGAGTTGAAATTTCCTTTAGGGAGGAAATTTCTGTTGAAAACCTTGCCCAATCTAATGCACAGAACATAACATTGTAAAAAGCCTGTTATCATCACCAAATAATATTTTTAGCCATGAGAGGTAGAATTTAGTGCAATTTAAAGTTCTGAATGTATTGTGGGTTAAGGGCAGGACAAATATCCTAAATCTTATTATTTGGCACTTTCTTTCTTTTTTTCTGTCAGTCCCAGCACAGAGAGCAAAGAAAATCAACTTAAAAGCTGTGTGGCAAGAGCTTTCAAATGCCAAAATGTATGATCTGTTTTTGAGAAATACTAAAAATAGAAATGCAGAGATATACAGTAAGTGGTTCTGACTGGTGAATGGACTTGAAATTGGCCTGCAATCATTGTATGTGTGTTTGTTTTATCTCTTTGTCTCTCTGTCTCTTTCTCACACACACCTTCACACAAACATTTACACAGAAATAAGTAGGTACTCATATCCTTGTGCACCGTATTATAAATACTCAGTGCCATTCAGTTGTAACTGAAACAACCATTTTCCAGTTATAAGAAATAAACCCACTTTGTGCTCTGACATACATCAGTCCTGAAGTAAGCCTTGATGAATTCAACAGATTTTCTTATTTCTTATAAGTCACTCAGCGGGACTGCCTGTAGGATATGGTCAGAAAAGATGGTGGCTGCAATGTTGCTTGTTTTTTAGATGCTTCAGATATGTGTATCAACATAAAATTCAGGCAGAGGTTTGACCAATGTTGCAGCTACCATCTTGAATCCTTTGACCATACCCTACGAACATCCCTGACACTGAGCTTGTCAGTTCTATTCCCTACAATACTGGAGGTGTTTATGACTAAAAAGGTGGATGCTACATGCAAGGGACACTGTGCTGCAGTGAAGAGAAAGAGGAAGTTCAGGGTAATAGAACATAATTGACTAAAAATCAATGCACCAAAGAGAAAATGTATGATTTGCATGAAGGGAAGAGAGAAGGGGAACAGTCCAAGTATAGAAACCCAACCAATCTAATTTTTCACTCCTTAGGTTTATGAAGCAGAAGGATAGAGGTATATAGCCAAAGAGTATCTATCTCTCTCACTAATCCAAAATGTCTTGTTCATTTTTACATAGTCCCTTTTATGCAGCTGAGCAGAAGGAAAATCATGTAAGAATGATAATGTCTTAATTGGCAGGTTGTAGTTAGGAATGAGTGAAAAATTTTCTTTGTTTTATTTTTTGTGTATGAACTTTAACCAATATTACTAAATTTTTTCATAAACAGAAGCTTGTGTGTATGTGTGTAATTATAAGATAGATAGATAGATAGATAGATAGATAGATAGATAGATAGATAGATAGATAGATAGATAGATAGATAGATAGATAGATAGATAGATAGATAGATAGATAGGCAGGCAGGCAGGCAGGCAGGCAGGCAGATAGATGCCCTCCTTGTTTCTGATTGGTTCCTCTGATGCTTAGATCAGCTACATATGGCTGGTGCAGATGGTTTCTAATTCCTTGGTTGGTTAGTTTCATAAAAGCTTTTTTTAAAAGATCAGAATTTACTTGAAATTAAAATAAACCCAACATGAAGTAAAATAAAAGCAATGTTCTTTGTTGCTAACATTAACCCTGATATTTCCAAAGTGTTACATTATCTGTAGAAGTTTAGGTTGAACTGGTGATATTCTCCTCCACATTTGATCTGATTATTTTTATAAAGAGTCAAGTGAACAATTCTTCCTAAATCTATTGCTTCTCTAAGATGTTTAAAATATTGCTACATGTTTTCCCACTGGAAATTTTCCTTAGTATTTGGTAATCTTTTAATAATTTTTACTAGCCTTGTTTTTTAAGTGAATGTTTTTTTCAATGTATTGATTGACTGATTTATAATAGTCCCATGCAACTTTTCTTTTAAGGAAACCTCCAAGGAGTGCAAATTATAAAGTCATAAAGAACAAAACACAAAGCAGTATCTCTAATGCAATGCTGTACCAAGAATAGCAAAAGTGTAAACAACATAGAAATATAATATAGCAGTTTCCCAGTACTTTTTTCTGAATTTTACTCAATGAAGCATCACTTCCACTGCAAAGAATTGTTGACACCAAAGTCCAATCAAAGGGCAAACGAAATTGACATCATTATTGTTGGAACTGCAGAGATGTGCAAAACTTTTATCTTGCAATATCTACCAGAAAAGCCTTCCATTAAGAACTCCCAAAAGAACAAAAAACCCTTCAGTTCCATATCCTGGCTGGGACCCAACTAAAATGAGTCCATAGTCATCCAAAATAATATATTTATTTCACTTTATTTTTTAGATGTTATTGTCCAAATGCAACCATGAAGTTTTGGGAGTTTAATTTTTCAGTTAGAAACAGTACTTTCCACCAATCTCTTTCTATTTTTAATGGAAGAAGAATTTGATCTTACTTTATTTACTTACCTAGCCATTAAAATGTTTGGTTCATCTAACATGTTAAATTGGCATGATTTTTTCCCCCACGTTGTTCTGTCATTCAACTTCTGACTTGCGAGTTCTTTCTGTTTTCAGTTTCTCACCTGAAATTTCAACTTTATTCCATCATTGCTTCGACGCTGATGAATTAACCTTGGCTGTTGGACTTTGGCAGAAATGCTTTTAGAGTCTAGGTTTTCATTTGAAAATCATCAGTTCTGTTGAAAATGTATTTTTTTTCCACCTACCTTGTCAGGGTTACATTATCAAACCTAGTGATAAGAATGTAGAGCTTCTTAAGCTACTTTGGGCTTCTTCCATAGAGTTAAAAGGCTGGAGGGTGGAATAGGGAAGGTTTTAGGTTCTTAAGTCAATCAACAGATACCCAGTCCAATCTACTGACTGATTGACTTTACTAAAATATGGAATAGAATATTGCCCAGAAAAAAATAAAATATGTATATCACTGTTTTATATGTGCATGCAAATGAGAAAGCATTGCTGAAAACAGGAATATAACCTAAGCAATTATTAGTGTAGCAGGCTTCAAAGCAGGGGTCTTCAAACTCGGCCCTTTTATGACTTGTGGACTTCAACTCCCAGAATTCCTCAGCGTGCCTGGCTGAGGAATTCTGGGAGTTGAAGTCCACAAGTCATAAAAGGGCTGAGTTTGAAGACCCCTGCTTTGAAGCTACAGATAGTTTTCACTTAATGATCTATCACTTAGTAAGGTTACAATAGACCTATCAACAGCTACTTCTGACCCTGTTCCAGAGTTCTGATGGTGGCTCACATACATGGTCATGTGATCATATTTGGGGCACTTGGTAACTGGCTTGCATTTGCAGCACTAGGACCATGATTTTGGCAGTTTTTGCTGATTTCAAGCAAAAAATGCTCATTTAGAACAATGGCTTTGATTAACAACCGCCACATTCCCTGTTAGAACCAGGCTGTTCTCCTAACAACATTCACTTAACAACCACCACAAAAAGAGTCATAAAATTGGGCAGAGTCCTGTGGTGATCTGCTTAACAATGACCACAACTTATGACCATAATTCCAGGCTCAATTGTGGTCCTAAGTCGAGAACCACAGAAAGAAGAACCTCTATATAGACCAATGTTTTTCACACTTGGCAATTTTGAAAAACACTGATACAGAAGACAAAGCCTAGCATCTACTAACTGCATCCCACTGGGAGGAAAATCAAAGGAGGGTCAAAGAGCATGTGCTCTGTGCGTGTCTGCCTGGGGACATAGGGTGTAGGAAGTCTCCTGAGACTAGCATATCTCTCAGACAATGATAGTGTCAACATCCAGCCCAAGAATCCAAATAAATCTCCAGGTTCATTCCGTTTCCAGAAATCTTACTGTTTATTGAATACACGACCTAGTACTGTCGAACTAAGATTCACTCTGAGGTTCTCAGACACCAGATCAAAGAATTAAACAATAGTCTCTTCGCCCATGCCCCTGCCCTCTCACATAGTCTCTATAAACAATTTCTCTTTGTTATGGGAACCATCTGCTTTTCTTCCACACCTGCTTCAGTGTCCTTGGAAATGGCTCCAGCCCCCATGGTCTAAAGCAACACCTTCCCCTCCCCCTTACTCTAAGGGCAAGTTGAAATGAAGAGGCACGTAGTTGCCAAAGTTTATGTCATGGTTCTGACAGATGAAACTCTTCAAAAGAACTTTGAGGCATTTTTTACCTTAAATAATCTTTTATTCAAGTAGCATAATATCGGCATTACAATCAAAGCCAAAAACTGAATTACCCTCCCCTGGGCACATAGTAACAAAGCACAATTCCTCCTCCAATTAACCGTCATAAATCACATTCCCCAATTAGCTTGAAGCGTGGGCTTCCTCTCCAGTTCTCCAGCCCACCAATTCTTTATCAGCTCTGGACTCAATAACTTTGATTCTCACACTAAGTTTAGTGTTTTTATTTCTAGCTAGACTCTTATTCACATCCCCCCCTCCCAGCATCATCTAACTCTAAAAGCAAAAGGGAAAAAGATGACTACATTTCCATCTGTTGTCAATGCAAAACATCCGATGTTAGCAGGGTTGACAGTTTCATTCTTGACAGATAGATGGAAGGCAATTCTATACTGCAACATAAGCTGCTTGTCTTCCATGCTTGTTCCCAGCTATTTTTAAGGCAAATTCAGAAATCTAGTCTAGTGGCAGTCACTTGGCAGTTGGGCTGGTATGCAATCTGGGCCACAATCACAAGACCTGATTAGTTAAGGACGAGGGGGGACATGTTAGCAGTTTTCCAATATCTCAGGGGCTGCCACAAAGAAGAGGGAGTCAAGCTATTCTCCAAGGCGCCTGAAGGCAGGACGAGAAGCAACGGATGGAAACTGATCAAGGAGAGAAGCAACTTAGAACTAAGGAGAAACTTCCTGACAGTTAGAACAATTAACCAATGGAACAACCTGCCTCCAGAAGTGGTGAATGCTCCAACACTGGAAGTTTTTAAGAAGAGACTGGATAGCCATTTATCTGAAATGGTATAGGGTTTCCTGCCTGAGCAGAGGGTTGGACTAGATGACCTCCAAGGTCCCTTCCAACTTTATTATTATTATTATTATTGTTATTGTTGTTGTTGTTGTTGTTGTTGTTGTTGTTATTATTATTATTATTATTATTATTATTATTATTATTATTATTATTATTATTATTATTATTATTATTATTACTAACCTGCCTCCAGAAGCAGTGAATGCTCCAACACTGGAAGTTTTTAAGAAGAGACTGGACAGCCATTTGTCTGAAATGGTATAGGGTTTCTTGCCTGAGCAGGGGTAGGACTAGATGACCTCCAAGGTCCCTTCCAACTTTATTATTATTATTATTATTATTATTATTATTATTATTATTATTATTATTATTATTATTATTATTATTATTATTATTCTGCTTCTTCCTCTTCCCATCCATGCAAGAAAGGCAAATCCATCTGGCGGCTATTCTGTGGACCATTCAATCAGTTCTTGCCGTTTCCCTTCAGGGACTGGTCCCTTATGACTAAACTCTATGTCTTTCCTTTACTTTCCCAGAAGTCTGCCAATGTTCTTTCCTACATGAATTCCTTTGACACAAAGGCAGACCATTTTATTTACGCTTTTTTTGTTGCTTTTATAGTTCAGCTTCATGGAAACAAAACAACAATGTTCCTACATTATAACTTTAAAATTTTTTAAAAGATAATAATAAAGGGAAGAGAGGCTTTGCAGTAGTGTGGGCAAAGTACGGGAAAGCAAGGTAGTAACTATAACCAGCCTGGGCAAAAAAAATTAGGTGCCTCTTGGGAAATGGAAGAGTTGCACCGCACCTGAGTTTCTGATAGTCCATGAACTTAATGGCCCACCACTGTATCAATTGTAAGACTTTGAAAAAAATGTAGAAAATATCGCAATCTGGCAGCCCAAGATAAAATGGTTGCCCCACATGATGATCTCCCATTGGAAGGGAAAGAACATGCCAGGCACTGCAAACAATCAGAGCTCAGGCTGCTACTAGATCAGAGCAAACCACTCTGAAAGGCTTTAGACCAGTATTTCTCAATCATGGCAACTTTAACATGTCTGGACTTCAACTCCCAGAATTCCCCAGCCAGCATGGATAAACAGGCCATCTGGTAAGATCTAGGAAGTGAGCTTCTCTGTCATGTGCCTGCCCTCTGGAACACCATTCACATGGTTCCTACCCTGACCTAAGGCCTTAAGGTCTACCTCAGAGCTTTAGTTAGAGTCGGTACCAAACCTTTTGGGAGGTTTATAGTTGGTCACACAGTCCGCCAGTGTTTAGATTGGAGTTGGCATTTTTATACACCCATTGAGTCCTTCCCAAACACCCAGGAAAGGCAGATGTTGTTGCCTGACAGTGTCAAAAGTACTGTCGCAAGATATAAGCCAGGAGTGTCAAACTGCAAGCCCACGGGCCAGTTGCATCATACAGAGGCCACGCCCACCCCAGCTCCGGCAATACAAAAAAAGTTGCGATACGTCGCAATACATCACGTGACGCAGCGAGTTTGACACCCGTAATATAAGCTGTTCCAAGTAAAGCTGCCCTTTGCAATTGACTGATGGGGTTTTGTATTATTATTATCGATGGTTGCTCAGTCAGCCAGAGGCTTAGACTAGACTTGCCGTATTGTTATTATTATTAAACTATTTTTACTGTTGTATTTGGCAACCAGCCAGAGTTATGAAAGATTGCGGCACACTATAAATCGTAAATAAATTTTGATTATTTAAAAATTGAAGAAAGTTGTACACTTTCAATAACTGTTATGGATTTAGATTACCGTATTCTAGAAACAAGTGTGTGGTTCCAATAGAAAGGATACAAGTAATCCTCGACTTACAGTAGTTTATTTAGTGAGCATTCAAACTGCACTGAAAAAAGTGATTTATGAGCATTTTTCACACTTACGACTATTGCAGCATCCCCATGGTCATGTGATTGAAATTCAGATGCTTATCAGCTGGTTCATATTTATGACGGTTGCAGTGCCCCGAGGTCATGTGATCAGCTTTTGCGACCTTCCAACAAGCAACGTCAGTCGGGAACCCAGATTCACTTAACAACCGTGTCACTAATTTAACAAGTGCAGTGATTCACTTAACAACTGTGGCAAGAAAGGTCGTAAAATTGGGCAAAACTCACTTAACAAATGTCTCACTTAGCGACATAAATTTGGTTGTAAGTTGAGGACCACCCATAATTTGTAGCTCAGGACTGAACGGTTGGGTCCTTGCTGTGGAGTGCACAAACTCTGTCAGATTGAACCAGTCTTGAACAAAACATTCCCTTAAGTACCCATGTAGGCTTTTATAGGCAGTGACCAACATGTCGGTCACCTAGGCAGTTTATAGATAGTAAACAGCTTTGTCAAATCACACTCAGAAGCAAACTAATGGCCAGTGCAGCACATGAAGCATAGATGTTACATGGGCCTACTGAGGCATGCCCATCATTGCCCACGCATTCTGGATGAGCTGAAGCTTCTGGGTAGAGTGTCTAATTGCAGTAATCAAGCTGTGAGGGGACCAGGGCATGAGTGACTGTCTGAAAAGCCTCCCAATTTAGGAAAGGGGGCCACTGGCACCCCAATATATTTGAAGACTGTACATATGCCCCAAATATACAGGAAATCCCTTAAGAGATAAGGGAGAATCTGGGAAATCTTATTTTTGATAACCATAACTTCTATACATAGAACTGGCAAATGGTATTGAAAGTATCTGTGTGGTCATTTTACACCATAATGTGTGTGTCATAATATGTGTGCGAATTTTGTTTTTACATCATATTAAGTTGAATGCAACATATGGACTTAGTCATTATCATCAAACTACTGCATGGGAAAAGATAGAATTTGATTGTTGTTGTTCTGTTGTTGTTGTTGTTGTTGTTGTTTATGCTTTCTGAGGAGCATTTCCCAGATGCATTTGCTTTTTTCCCTCAAGACAGGGAGCACTATGGAGAAATGAACACATAAAGTTGCCCCGATTAAGAACTTTTCCTGAGATGTTCTTTTTAGATGCCTGTTTGCTAGCTTGGTTTTCTTCTTCAGCACAGAAAAAAAAAAAAAAACAGGCGGCCATGAACTAGGCCAGTGATAAATGGAATTTCCAAGCCTTCCAAAATCCAATTCATAACCGTAGGAAGATTTAGTATCTTCTCACTAAAAAAATTATTTCCACTCGAGGAGTGATTTGTCGAAGGGAGGTATTTTTAGAAATGCTTACAAGTACCTTTGGAGCAGTTTCTAACTGTTGTTGCCGGGTGTTATTCACTAAATAATTCCATTCACCCATTAAAAGTTTCTTCTAGTAAACTTTTGTTCCAGTACCTGCTTATGAATATTCAGTAAAGAAAAATTCCATCTGTTTGGATTTGCGTGAAGTGTGCATTTTAGCTGTTTGCTATGTTCATCCTTCCAAGCACATAATTTTCACAGAGCAATAGTATTTTAAAATCCCCCAGTACATGCTGCATATTGTAGCTATTTTGTGGAGAATCTTATTCAAAAAAATTGAAATGAAGCCAATGATAATTTGGTTTTTTACATTTTATGAGGCAGAATTGGGTTTTTGAACCCATATTTAATAATTATAATGAAATTAGGGTACATGTTTCAGATCTTCAGCTTCTCATGTGGTGACCACATTCACATGATATGCTAAGCCATGTCATCCAAACCTCAAAGCATAAATGAGTGAGGAATTATAAGTATACATGATTTGTCCTTGGTTTCATAACATCAGCCTGTTAGTTTACTCTCTCTTAATCTACATCTCACTCAAGTCTCTTTAATTTATCCTGCTAACATACATTACTAGTGCCATGATCAATAAACACCACAGTGACTTGTCTTCCTTAGATACATCTAGAAGCAACCTGACCTAAAAAGTTTCCAGAATTCTCTACTTCTACCATACATCTTGAGGACCCTCCATTTTTAAGATGTGATCACAGGTTCAGTAGCTTTTTTGTGCCAGCTAAGCTACAAACACTTTTATCTTTTCATTCTGTCTATTTTCTTATGATCTAGGCATCATCTGATTATAACTTTGCTACAAATGACAGGACCTTCATTCTCAATATTTCTAAATTTAAAGTCTACAAATTGAACTTGCTGTAAATAGTAAACTTATTTTGGACTGCAAGAAAACATCACAGGCTTATATCTGAAAAAAAAAATAGGTCAGAATATCAGCCTCTGCTCCAGGCTTTACCTACATTCCAGCTAATGCTTAGCTTATAACAGAATAACAGAGTTGGAAGGGATCTTGGGGTCTTCTAATCCAACCTCCTGCTCAAGCGGGAAACCCTATACTATTTTATATTAAGCAACCATTCATCCCTTAAGGAAATGATGCAAGTAAATATAGGTGTTCCTCCAGCAGCTACGTGGTCCTGTGGAACCACTTAATTTTAATTCTGTGAGGGCAAACTGGAACGTCTTTTTGCAAAGAGGCCGAAGATAGGATTGACTTTCTCACACTCCTCCAAAAGTGTCTTAACTCTGATTGGAGCAATCAAGTTAGTAAATAAGGAAGAGCTCAAAGAAAGTGGCTTGAACCACTGCATTAGGAATAGCACATAGTTGAGAAACATCTCTAGGTTTTCAGTGGGTGTGTTTTCTGATCCAAAACTGGTAAAGACCCCCTCCAACTGGATAGAAATATAATCTAACTCAGACTTGTCTCAATTCAGTTTCAGTCTGTTATAAGTCATCCACATTGTACTCTGGACCAAACAGAGCTGACTGTGATGGCCATCACTCCGTAATCTCAAAAGCAAACTGCAGTGATGCCAAAATGTTGACTGTTGGGCAGTAACATCTTTGTGTAAATACTGGGATTAGAAATTTGTGTCCCAATATTTACACCTAGCAGATGTGCAAGTCACAGCATTCGTGTGATGCTATTGTGCACCTTTTCCCAGTTGATCCTTTTTCCCTTGCCAACATAGACACCTTTGCCAATGTGTCTGAAAAGATGGAAAAGGGAAATAAATCTGGCTGTTATTTGCACAAAGATGGCACTCAACCTGTTAACAAGTTCACCTAATCCCCTCACAGAGATGTTGAAAAGCACTAACAGGATAGACAAATCACCTGTGAAGGTTCACAAACCTCTGGACTACAGCTCAACTTCAGTCTTTTGAACAAATCTGACAAGACTCAACAGAAATACCCCTCTGGTTATAACCCCTTGTGAAAAATGCATTTCTCTGAAAGAAGAACTGGAGAGAGGCCATTGGGAGCTGCTTTAGAAAGTTTTCCCTAAACAGATTTCTGAAGCAGTGATTTTATTTTATTTTATTAAGATTATGACATGGTTATAGGGAGGACTGGCTGCAATGATTCAAAGGAGTAGAGCTGGAGATCTGAAAGAGGAAATAGAATAGAAGAGAAGAGAAGAGTTGGAAGGGACCTTGGAGGTCTTCTAGTCCAGCCCCACCACTCAAGCAGGAGAACCTATACCATCTCAGACAAGTGACTGTCCAGTCTCTTCTTAAAAATCTCCAGTGATGGAGCACCCACGATTTCTAAAAGGCAAGCTGTTCCACTGGTTAATTGCTCTCACTGTTAAAGAAATTTCTCCTTAGTTCTTGGTTGCTTCTCTCTTTGATCAGTTTCCAACCATTGTTTCTTGTCCTGCCCTCTGGTGCAGGTACAAGACTTTTCATCTAGGAATAACAGAGGCTGACCTGCTAATTCACAGTTGAACAGCTAACAACGCTTCATTTTTATATTTTTTTCTAGTCTATGAAATTGATTAGTAGTGTTGCTTCTCCCTACTAGGACATGCATGCAATGTAGCTTGACAGAGCACAAAACTTTTTTGGTCTTTCTAATCAGGACATCTCGGGAAGGGATCATGCGAGAGCAAAGGACAACGTTTGTGTCCTGCTGTCATGACATAAATTCTTCTTAGGACATTGTTCGCATATACAAAATGGGTGGGATTTGCCTCAAGAGGGTGCATCACTTCATGTCATTTTGATGAAAGCACAGGATCCTTCAGATCCTTCCTTCTGTTTCTAATAATTCTTAAAAAAAATAAAATAACTAGAGGCCTATTATTACAGCATGAAGAGAAAAGAAAAAGGGGAAAGCTGAGGAAAACCAGAGACACAAAATAAAACTAAAAATAACTGCTGTTTCCTTCCCACCTTCTAGCTTATCTTCTGAGCCTTAAATCATCTGATAAACAAGAATTTAAAGTGTAGGGGGAGCCTTATGCTCCATTTCTCTCTCTGCAATCCTTTTGTTTTCTCTTTTCTTATTAATATATATGAGCTCTAGCCTATCCTACATGACTTAGCAATCTTATATCATTTTCCCCACATTGACCCTGGCAGATAGATCTGTCCATAACCCAGGAGCTTTAAGGCTGAGCATTAACTAGAATGTAGGTGCCATGTAAATAAATCAAACATTTGAAGCCCCATATATTCTCTTCTCTGTGCTTGATGCCAAAGGCTCACTAATGGCTGTAGACCCACCCTGCTAATTTCTGCAATAGGAAGGTTGGAATATTGAGTAAACATTACTTTTCCTCTTGTTATCGTGTTGAACAGTATATAGATTAGTATGAACTCTCGCTGGAACTATTGATTCAGCAAATAATCCTGAAATGTGTTTTTCAATTACACTCAGAAATTGGTCTTTTGAATTTCCAAATTATGAAAGGCAAAACAGGTTCAATTTAATCTGCAGCAGTTTGACATGAATAGACCATTTTATGAAAGTGGCTTTTAAAGTGTTGAGGGGGGAAAAGCGGGACTGTGGTTTGCTTTCGTTATCTTTTGCTTCCCTCTAGTGGCTAGACTGTGCATGATTTTTCAATCAAAGTTGCTTTCGTTGAGTTCATTTTGACCTAAATCATTTTGGTTACGCTTTTTTACTTACTGTAATTCTGTTATTATCATTCCTGTTCTTCTAAAAAATTCAGAATAATTTAAACAATTCTCTTCTACTATATCATGGCACTAGTCTTGTAAAGTATGGTAGATAATGAGAGAAGCATACAATTTACTCTACTTAACTTTCTCTTAAATTAGAATTTAAACCCAGTTATCATCTGTCACTGCAGTCATGATACAACGCTACATTGTTTGCTGTACTTTTAACCAGTTATATATCTTGTCCCCACATATTTTGTGAAGTCTCTTATTGTTGAAGTGTTTCTTCTTTTAGGCATGAGGAAGAAATTATCATAATTGGTTGGAAGCCCAGTTCTTTATGAGATAGCTCTGATCAGATTTCTCCCATTCATTCACTGTGTCTCCTATGAATAGATCCAAGCCAATTAAATGTATCTAAAGGTCCATTTAAGATCCAAAAGGCAAGGGAGGGGAAGTTTATTAAAACAGTTCTTGCTTCAGCAAAATGCCTGCTTCTTTGAGCTTTTGTGTTCTTTTGCTGGAGGAAAAGAAAAGGAGAAGGACTCTATTCTTCTGTAAGAAATTAGCAGTCTTCCAAATGAGGGAGGCAGAACAGAGAGAACAGAGAGAAATCCTTATTTTTCTCTGACTGTTCCTCCACAGAGGAAGAGGAAGAGGGGAGAGAGGGAAAGGGGAGGAGAGAGGAGGTAGAAAGGGAGAGATAAAGGAGAGGGAGAGGGAGGAGGAGGAGGAGGAGGAGGAGGAGGAGGAGGAGAAGGAGGAGGAGAAGAAGAAGAAGAAGAAGAAGAAGAAGAAGAAGAAGAAGAAGAAGAAGAAGAAGAAGAAGAAGAAGAAGAAGAAGAAGAAGAAGAAGAAGAAGAAGAAGAAGAAGAAGAAGAAGAAGAAGGTGGGAGAGGGAGGGAGAGAGAGAGAAAGAAAGAAAGGAGGGAGGGAGGGAGAGAAAGAGAGAGAGATAGCAATGTGAATGGGAGTTTCTGATAAAGCAAGAGAGGTAGAAAGTCCCTAGCTAAATTATTCTGAGGTCAACTAAACCCAAGGATCTGACCATCTTCAAAACTCACCCCTTTCCCCAGGTCTAGCCTCAGCTCATCCCATGTTAACAAGAGTGATTGCAGAAAATCCATTCCACCAGTGGAAAATCCTGAAATTGCTTTTTTTTAATTCCTCACACATTAAAGCTGCAACCACAGCACCACTCCCTGGCCTAAATGATGCTGCCGTACTTTGGTGATGCCTGATGAATGGGAAGAAAGCAAGTAAATCCAGTTGCCTGAATGTCGTCAATTTGCCAGCTTGCTGTCTCTGTCCTAACGATCATGTAGGATAAATTATGTAAACAATCAATGCTCCTGGAACATTCTTGTCCTTTAGAGCAGATGATGACTGGGCAGCCTTGGGAATTTTTTTTTAATTTTTTTTTGCATAAACAAAGGACCTTACAAAGGACCTGAAGAAGAGGACAAAGAGACGAAGAGATGGATGATGGCAGAAAAGCAAGTTCAGATGATGGGAATCCTATATCTTTCTATGTATAGGATTAAAATAGAAGCTAAATCTTCAAGACGTGAAGTCACCCTTTAGGGAATTAGAGTGAATTGCTGACCTCTAGCAATTGCAACTCCAGAACTGAAAATTTATTTAAGGTGTTTGTAACCCCATAAGACCTAAGTTGGGGATGCTATGTCCAAATAAATCAATGATTTTTTTTAATCAGTCATTCTCTTTCAGCTTATCCTGTGCAGCTAGAAATCAGGAATAGAAGAGAAACTGCCACTGCCTTAAGGTCCTTCAGAAAAAGCTCAATAGAAATGAACTACAGTAAATATAAATGACATTAAGGCTTACTAAGAAGCATGAAGTAATGAATGAACCACAACACAAGAATAATGTAGATTTTAGGAAAGGATCTAATGTCCAGGGAAACTTGGGAGCTGTAAGAGAAATTTCCAGGTTCCTGTTGTACTGGATTAATTAAGGTGCAGTCTCTTTGAAGCGTTTATTTATTTATTTGTTTGCTGGTTGGTTAGTTGGTTTGTATCCTGCCTTTATTATTTTTATCAGAGTTCTCTTTACCTATTCCCATCTCCCACTGTATTCCAAGAGAGACCTACACATCCTTGCAGATGCATAAGGCTTGTACATCCTTTCTTCAAACTCCTTCAGTGCCCTCCCGCCCCCTCCGGGCTCTAGCTCTGCCACCTCTGAAGCCCAGCTTTGAGATGCCATGCAAATCTCTTTCCGTTTTCAAGTCCACTGACCTTGCAAGTCTCTGTCCTACATTATGCAACTGATCCAGAATAAAGCCTAGACACTGGGGCATCTGATGAGAAAGGGAAACAGGATTTTTTTTTTATTATTATTATTATTATTATTATTATTATTATTATTATTATTATTATTATTATTATTATTATTATTATTATTATTATTATTATTATTATTATTATTATTCTGCTTGCCTCCAGAAGATCCGGGTGTTCCATCACTGAAGGTTTTCAAGAAGAGATTGGACAGCCATTTGTCTGAAATGGTATAGAGTCAACTGCTTGAATAGGAGGTTGGACTAGACTAGAGGTCTTCCAAGTCCCTTCCAACACTGTTGTTCTGTTATTCCTAGAGTGAACCAAGTTTGACAAGTAATACTACATATTGCAGAGAGAAAGAGCAATCTCTATGGCAGTGGTGGCGAACCTATGGCACGCGTTCCAGAGGCAGCACTTGGAGCCCTTTCTGTGGGCACACGCGCCGTCGCCCCAGCCCCATCTCCTCCCATGGCCCCCTCCTCACCAGCAGCCCCCCGGAGGAGAGTCGCCCCCGGGCACGGCCCACGTGAAGCACAACAGCCAAGGACATGGTACCCGGACAGCGGGGACAAGACTCTGCCCTTGTTCCCCGTCATGCGCAGATGATGTTGCGGGGCATGGGCAGAGGGTGTGGCTGCCATGGCGCTTTTGGGCCACTTGGGTGATCTGTGGTAGGCTGTGAAGGTGGTGGGTGGCCCAGCAGGCAGGGCGGAGCAGGGACAGGGGTGTGGGGGGGCAGTTTTTGGGCACTTGGTCTCTAAAAGGTTTGCCATCACTGCTCTATGGCATGATCATCATACCCTTTTGGCAGGTAGCATGTTTCATCACTCATATCTGCATAAAGTGCTCACGCCCTGCAATCTTGGAAGGGTTTTGGGGGAAAATTTGTTGCAATCAGAAACTTCCTTAGAGCCAGCTCAGCAGCTTAGCATAATAGCTACTCAGTGAGGAAGAATGTTTGTGGCCTCACCACTTATATTCGTATTCCTCACTGTCATCCGAGTTGCTACTAATCAGTACTAATTGAGTGCTTTGCCTGAAATGTTTTTGCAGACTACGTTATATTAGAATGAAACAGCCAAATAATTTCTTTTACATGGAAATTCTGTGAAAGAACAAAACAGGAATTAATTCTGGTGTGCTGAATCTATCCTTTTGACTTTGACATTCAGATTGCCTAACCCATCCAGTTTTGCATCAGACATCGTGTCTAATGCAAAATCGAGAAAACATGACTTTAAGCCTCTCAGAGTTTTTTGGCTACTCCTCCCTGGCAAGGAGTCCTGCCAGACTTGCAAAGAAAATCAGACCATGGCTGAAAAGAACAAGTGTCAGCACATCAGTTTCTCCACCGAGTCTAAATTTAACTGCTCAGTGCCTGTGAAAGATAATATTACATCCAATGAGTTGTGTCCTGCTATACCGCAGGACTCCTTTTGATGCTTCTTTCATAGACTTTCAGACTCATTTGTTGGCACAGGATGGGCTGAAGGAGCTCCTCAGTAGCCATTATGGTCTACAGTGGCATGAATTCTGTCCAGGATATTTAAATTAATACAAAGTCTACTGGAACAAGGCAGTCATGTATCTGAGAGCCTGATTCTGGAGCTGACTTGCTTAGTTAACTCCATTTTTGCCAGAGCTTTACCTAGAATTGAAAAGGTTGATCTAAAATAATAGGGCAACTAAATAAGAAATTATCAGCCAGGGCAATTCCTGCATCTTTCCTGCCTATTGAAATATTCAGCAAGCGGATATTTAAGGGAGTTTTCTAAAAGCAGTAAATGACGTGTTGCTGCTAAGGCAGTTTTCCCTAACCTAGTGTCTTTCGCATGTGCAGGTTTGCATGGCCATTGATATCAAGTTGGGAAGGCAGTTATGGAGGAATGTTGTCTGCAGTTCCATCAGGGAGGGTCTGCCCTCCCAGAGGGCAAAGAGCAGTGGAGCCTCGAGTGTCTGGGAGGCAGAAAGAAGGCAAAGAAGGCTCCTCCCTAATAGTTCACGGAGTATTCTACAGTTATGGAGATAGCTGCTTTAGTCTGGCAAGATTCTGTCTGCAGGCAAACAACAATAAAGTAAATACTCAGAAGCAACTCCACATGTTATTCTTGGTTTTTTGAGCCTGACATCAATCTTGCCAAATTCATCATTCCTGAGACAAGGCAGCACCTTCTTGTGGAGCTCTATATACATTCCCACACAGCAATTTTAGGATATAGCTTATACCGTAAACAAAATAAACCTCCTTTCAGCAAAATCTGCACTAGGTCAGTATTATAATTGAGCCAAATTTACTGCTAAGCAAAGGGGACATAGTCTCCTCCCTTATTTTAACATTAGGAATCTGTTCAGCATCACTATCAAGAAAGACAAAATATCTGGAATCTCATATTGACATTTGCCTGATGTTTGTTCGCTTCACTGTAAAAGGAAACAACTTTTATTAATTTTATTTACTGCTATGCATCTATTTTTATCCCACCTTTATTATTTTTATAAATAAGGTGCTGAACATACCTAGTACTCCTTCCTCTTCCTATTTTCCCCACAACAACAACAACTTTGTGAGGTGGGTTGGGCTGAGAAAGAGTTACTGGCTCAAAGCCACCCAGCTGGCTTTCATGTGCACAGCTAGAAAACTAGGAACTCGAATTCACAGTTTCCTAGATTTTTAACTGGTGTCTTAACTATTAGGCCAAATGGGTTGGTTTTTTTCATCCATTCTTTTTGCATCTACCTCATGTAAGAAGATGTCAGTTCTGGATTACCCCTCTCAGTGTACTCTCTATTGTCTACCATAGTACAAAAAAAATATGTTAAGACCCTTAAAAGAGTTCAAAGAGCACAAAAATGACAACCGGTCTGGAGGCTAAACCATATAGGATATCTAGCTAATGAAGAGAAGAACTAGGGTTGACATGATAGCAGATTTCCAATATTTCAGAGGCTGTCACAAAGAAGAGGGGGACAGCTTATTCTCCAAAGCATCTGAGAGCAAGAAAAGAAGCAACGGATCGAAACTTAATCAAAGAGAGATCCACCCTAGAACTAAGGAAACACTTCCTGGTAGTGAGAGCAATTAATCAGTGGAATGGCTTGCCTTCAGAAATTGTGAGTACTCCATTACTGGAGGATTTCTAGAGGAGACTGGACAGCCATTGGTCTGGAATGATGTAGGGCAGTGGTGGCGAACCTATGGCACGCGTGCCAGAGGTGGCACTCAGAGCCCTCTCTGTGGGCACATGTGCCGTTGCCCCAGCCCCGCCTCCCCCCATGCCCCCCTCCTCCCCAGCAGCCCCCCTGGAGGAGAGTCAACCCCAAGCGTGGCCTACGCAGAGCAGCGCAGCCAAGGACATGGCAGCCAGGCAGCGTAGAAAAGACTCTGCCCTCATGCCCCATCACGCACAGTTGATGCTGCAGGGCGCAGGCAGAGGGCATGGCCGCCATGGCGCTTCTGGGCTGCCTGGGTGATCTGCAGCGGGCCCTGGAGATGGTGAGTGGCCCTGAGAGCAGGTGGGTGGGGGCGGGGCAGGGGGTGGAGCAGGCACTTGGTCTCTAAAAGGTTCGCCATCACTGATGTAGGGTCTCCTGCTTGAGCAGGGGGTTGGACTAGAAGACATCCAAGGTCCCCTCCACTCCATTTATTCTATGTTCTATTATTTATAAGCAAGATATAGATTACAAGAGGAGACAGAAGGGGCCTGCTTCATTCTTCTGTGTCTTCATTTTAACAGACTACAGGAATGAACATGGTTTGACTTAAACTGGACATATTCGAGGACACAAAATTTTCATTAAGAAGTCCCTTCCCATCAACATACTTTTCCACTAGTCTAATTCAAGCTCTGCTGAAATAACAAGTTTATTAAATAGTGCTTCTGACAAATGGAATCATTTCAGTTCTTAACCATGGATCATCTTCTTCTCCTAATTACATAGCATGTGATAGCTGAATAGTAATGGTGCTTTTTTTGAGAGAGAGAAAAGACCAAAAAGGTACTTAATTTTTCAACTTCTTTGAGAATAAGCAATACTGTTGGCTCATTTTAAATAAACTAACATTACTGTATCTATTGTTCTTCCCTCATAACAAATTACTTCATTAAAGGAACTATTGCTTTCTGTATTTGTATTGCCTTCTACACTTTCTGCCTACACAATTGCAGAAGCACTGAATACATTATAACAGAATATAACATACTGCAGAGGAAGCAATTTCCTCTGATCACCTCTGTTCCAAAAATCCTTTCCCCTCCCACTGACAATCTAATGTTCCTAGTTCAAAAGCAAAATGATGGCAATCTGCCATTTACTCTTTATGCGGCAGACCATTGGTAAATTAATCTTCTAGGATAAGGGTTCAACACAACAAATTTATTGGTATTGTTCTCTTTTCTAATTTAGACACACAATCTAAACCCCAAATTTGGCCTTAAATCAATGCCTTGCTTAGGCAATAAGTATTTCCGTGTAACCCCTCAAGATGGATAAAGCAGCGTCTAATTTTGGTTCACTGTAGCGATCTGTGAAAATTTAGCCAAATCTAAAGCCAGCCAGGAAGATGTATAGAACTTTGTTACTTTCCAAAGTTGTCTTCTTAATAAATATAAAAGGAATCTGACTATGTTTAAAAGAAACACATGAGCTATCTATTGATAGCCAAGGATCTCCTTAGGTGATCTTAATGTCCCTTTTCTCTCTCTTTCGACCTATTTACAAAATGAACAACATCAACATGTATAATGATAATAATAGTTAGTAAATAATAGATATAATCATTTAAATTGTTTGAATAGTCAAGAAGTAAACCAGCATAAAGAAAGAGTTCTTTATTTTATTATTTATATATTTACAGTTAGTCATTGACTTAGGACCACAGTTGAACCAACATTTCTGTTTGTGAGACAGTTTTTCAGTGAATTTTGCCCCATTTTACAACCTTTCCTGCCACAGTTATGAGCTATTCCTTTTGTTAGGCACATCCAGTGGTGGGATTCAGCCAGTTTGCACTGGTTCGGCAGAACCAGTAGCTACATTTTGTTGAGTTTGGAGAACCAGCTGAATGCACACTGCTTCTGGAAGTCCATCCTAGGCCTCAGAGGCCTGGAAGAGGCCTCCCAGGCCTAGAATGGCCCGCCGGAAGTGTGTGGATGCCACTTCCAGAAGTCTGTTCTAGGCCTCGGAGGCCCAGGCCTGCATCCACGCAGAGAACCGGTTGTTCAGGTATTTGAATCCCACCACTAGGCAGAGCAATAGGCACAGGTTGAGTAATGACTGATCTGTTCTTTCTTGGATACTCTTCACTTTTGACTTTGAAAAACTTTACTAGGAACATCAGCCTTTTAGCAACTGTTTTATTCAGCCCAAGAAGAAAGCTATTAATACAACCCAAATCCTTGGCCTAATCATTTTATCTTTATATCTTATTCTTCCTGCCCTCTTTTGTTAGTCTTGACCACTTTCCTTCTCCTCTCTCTTCTCCCCCATGCCCCACCCCCACCCCTAGATAGGACCACCTGTACTAGCAATAAATTTGCTTCAGGGCAGAAATTCCTATTAAAAATAGGAAATGTCCACCTCATCTTCTCTTCATCTATCCTCTCCTCAGGTCTAGGACAATCGCTGCGGCCAATTTGCCATGACCAACTTGCTGTGGGGCAACTTGTTTTAGCCAACTCACCACAGGACAGCTCGCCATAGTTACAATAATATTGAAGAAATGGGGGAACAGAAACATTAATGAAAGGATACCAAAGGAGGGAAAAATGAAATGTGAATGACAAAAATCAAAATATTTTTTAATTATTTTAAATAATTAAATAGAATTATTGAATTGTCCCACAGGGAGTTGTTCCATGGCAAATTGGTCCCATGGTTGTGGTGAGTTGGCCGTAGCAAGTTGGCTATGGCAAATTGACCACAGCGAGATTTCCCATTCCACCTCACTTGTCCTCCATGTCCTATCCATGATTAAAGACAGGAGAACTGAAAAGTAAGAAAACCAACCCTGAGTTTTCCCTCTCAATTGCCAGATTACTTTTGTTTGTTTGTTTATGTCAAAGAAAAACTTCTTGGGCCATCTGAATCTAGACCAGATAGGCTTAGGTGCCTAAGGTTCTTCCACTATCTTGCACTTGCAGGATATGGAATGAAATCTGTCCAATATGTTGCCTTCTTAGATTTTGGAAGCAATGTTCCTGGACCTATGAAACAGCCTTGCAATATAAGAAAAATAAAGTATATCTCTACTCGCTAAGTCTTCACCTCCATAAGAACTGAGATTTAAGAAGTGAAGGAGTGCAACAAAACCAGCCATGGAGCACTGACCAAAAGGTTTGATGGAATCCCCTTATCTTCCTTCCCTCCAGAATCTGAAGGATCCATCTAACACTGTCTTTCAAGGTCCATAGTTCTGCATAAACTGCTAAGTAAAAGATGATTTTCCTCCCACTTCAACTCAGAAATGTTATCTCTGTTTTATTCTCCATTCCCAAGTGAAGTGGTGCTTGTGCAAAATAGGTTCTCACTTGGCCCATGTGGGCATGAATATGGAAATGTGACAATTTATTCTTCTCTTCCTCCTTGCCGTGGCAAGAAGCTTCTGAGATTCTGGTTGTTTTTGCTATGGGGAAAAAAATGTATTTATCTTTCTACTTTATCCGGGTAGCTGAACACTATGCAAAGTAGATCACCTCCTCTGTTTTCCCTGCCACACTCTGAAAAACAGGTATTTTTCATATTGAGCTTAATGTGCTGTTTTCTGGCCTACTATCCTCTCAATGAAATAAGGTACTAAATTCTCATAGCATTATCTGCTACCTATTTGATTGTTGCATATGGTAGATTTAAAAGTTCTTTGTGCCATGTTCTTCTTCAATTGCCATCTCTTTATTATTTATCCATATACCATTAGTCTCGAATATTAGTTTCATAAATTGAATTGATTGGCTGTTCATCACTGTTCCATATTTGGGCTTCTGGAAGGCATGAGCTTGTTGAATAAACTACATACAACGTAAAGAACTGGCATTATGGGGAATCCCAACTCATAATAATATGATTTTGATACTGAGATAATATGTTGAAATAAAGAGGAAACATGTTAAAAGTGTTCTTCTAATCCATCCCTGCCATTCTCCAGATATAGACACAGATTCAACAAGAACCATTTGGAAGTATTTCTCAGCAACCAGTGATGTCATTTGAAAAGCATTAGAAATATGGGCGAAAGAAGGTTCAAGATACTACAACCTATGACTGGATCTCCTCATTGTTACATAAAACCAGCCTTGAAATGGAAGCCCCTTACAGAATTATAGTAGTTTTTTTCCAAATAGTCCCAAACATGAATTATACAGCATTTGGAGCACACTTGCATATAGGCATGTATGTCCTTGAATGGATACATGTGATTATCTCTAACCCAAAATGCAGGAACATTGATGGCAGAGTCAATAAATACAGTGAAATCTAGAGAAGCTAGATTTGGAATTTATGAAGGTTCCATAAATATGTCCAAGGAGAAATATTTTTATCACATTATTTGTCTCTTGGAGACCACAAGAACGGGTAAGCTAACAGATTGAATAGCAGTCCAAAGGATAACTGATACAGTGCATATTATTTTGCCCCATAATTCAACTCTGGTGTAAAAATGAGGCCAGTACAAAGTTTGATATATTCTCTACACATGAATTTTTTAGATTTTTTTCCTAGGTCTGCATGTTACAACTTTCTATTGTTCTCAAGGCAAAAGAAGGATAAAACTCTATTGGGAGGGAAGGAATCAAATATAAATCTAAAATGAGTCCTTTCTTTTGTTACTGCTGATAAGTTAAAATAGAAGTGCATAAAAAGATAAGAAGGTCTTTCTCCTCAGCATTTGTGCTGCCTTTGCATCTTAGGAAAAATGCTTAGTTGTAAGAAATCTTCTCATATTTAAGAAGAAATATTTCCAGTCACTTAAAAACTTGTTTTTCGTGTGATTAATTGAAATGGACAGTACCAAAGGTTTTTTTTTCTCTCCTACTCACTCTTTTGAAGTTGGAGATAGGGCTGCTTTATCTCTATCAGATAATAAGGCACAGAGGGCCAGTTCCTAATTTGAAAAAGGATATGAGACAGAATCTAAAGAAAAGTCATGCTTTTTTAATCGGAAAGAAAACAATTACAGCAGTCAGAATTCCATCATTTCCCCCCCACACACACACACAGGTCACCCTTTGAAGATACTTACACCCAAGACCATCTAGATGCACCTGTTTTTTTTTATAAAGGTACTCACTTCCCAAGATTACCCTGAGGCAATGTGTTTGAGGTCATCTTATTTCTCCAAAGTATTAGAAAAACAAAAGAATCTGAGAGAAAAGGGGAAGGAAGTCATTTATGGAACCCATCCCATATATCTTTGCTAATGAGCTGGTTTCTTCCCTTCAACAAGGACACACTGTTGGCTTATTGTGCACAGTTGGAAATCTATGGCAATTGGACTTTTTTTCAACAACAGATTATGTCCCTAAATGTTGAATCTTGTGAGTAAATCATTCGTGTATGAAGCTTCATTTTTCTGACTTCCATCAAAATCTCATGGTCATTTCACTTTATCATGCACCAGATTTTGCCAGTTCCTACTATAAAACAGATGGAAATAAAATAAAACAAAGAAATCAATAGATCACACTTTGTTTTTTAATGATCAAAAAGCTACTTAAAGTCATTTTTAAGAGGTTTTTACCTAACTAATAA
This sequence comes from Protobothrops mucrosquamatus, assembly GCF_001527695.2. Lineage (NCBI taxonomy): Eukaryota > Metazoa > Chordata > Lepidosauria > Squamata > Viperidae > Protobothrops > Protobothrops mucrosquamatus. The sequence continues at coordinate 109,854 of NW_015388504.1, forward strand.
AAAGACAGGAAAATGTCTCCAGGTTTCCCATGGGAAAATTACTTTCCTCAATTCTTTTTGTAAGAATTGAATTGTGCTTCCATAATTACATATATATTCACTATTTAAGATGGCCTATCCTTGAAAGACTGTAGGAATATTGTTATCGGCTGTAACCCTGAATTTATAAAACTGATAGTAGTTTAAGCACAAACATCTGTGGATATAAATTATAAATCATCTTCACTTAGACTAAACTGAAATTTATGTGAGGCCTATTATTTTAACAAAATAAAATGGCACAGTTTTATTAAAATACTATAATTTGTAATAAATTGCTAGTCTGTTGATTGATTGTGTTCATGTTACACTGGACTTGTATTGCAGGATGATTCCAGGCAGTTTACATCATAAGATTTAAAAATATTCTAAAAGCATAACATTCTATAATCACCAAAATAATCATAATCCAAAAGGTTCAACAGTGACCATTTATTCCTCAAATACCCTCTGGAAATGCTCTTGTCTCTTGTGGTTTCTGGAAGTTCAACAATGCAGGAGTCTGCATAGTAGTCATACATAAATGTAGTAATAGGAAAATAGTAAGACCAATAGGTCAATAAATTAGATTTTAGGATTGCCTATTAGATTAGTCTTATTAGTCCTATAATACTAGTACTATATATGAAATCTATGTACTGTATGTGTCCAGTGGATGTCAAAAAGCAACTTAATGGCACATAATTAGTCAACTATACTTTCTAAACTGATTTTAAGTAACATTTAACTAATCATAAGGTTGATGATAAACCTAAACTGAAAAATACCAGTCATCTAATATTATTTATGGTTTTAGCAGACTTTTAAATAAATACAGTTTGCAAATGCCTTATTCAGTTTTGACTGGTTCCCAGTTTTTAAAATGGTGTGATATAAATCTGTTTAAGCTACATCTTGATTCTCTAAATCGACAGAACAATTTGATTCACTATACAGAAATTCGTATATTTGTGATCCTTTATCCTTTAATCTTACATTACCAAGCTTAATCTAGTTCATATGTGTTTTATTGTTAAAGATTGATGCTTATTTGCAGACATTTCATTACCCAAACTAGGTAACTGATCAAGTCATCATCATATCAACCCTGAGCTACAAATATTCTCCTTTATTACTGCCTCTTTATGTTTGATTTCTTAATCAACAGAGCTGTGAGCAGATCTTGAGCAAATAGCCAGTACCAAATTGTGTCAACTTGTCTTTTTTTTCTTTATTTTCCCTTAGATATATTTTTATGGGCATTAATTCTCACACAGTCCAAGAAAAACTTGATAGTCAAGTTTACCACTGTCAAAGCAAGACGATCCAGATGAAAAGTGGGCTTCAAACACAAAAGAAGGATTTAGGAAGCTTATTATCTAAGATAGGCAATAGAAAGATCAAAGCTATATAGCGAAAATCACTTCTGCTCCATCCCACCCCACCAAAGATTATGAATGCTATTCCAACCACGAAACTCCAAAAATGTTTTACCTTTCTCAAACCAGCCAGCCAGTTATAAGGTCTCACCATGATGACACCAACAGTAAGGACTATTGGTGGGTCTCCACAAGACAATTGAATCCTCTAATCCTGCCTTCTCCATATCTGGAAACTGAGCTATAAGTTCATCTCAATGCTGGCAATTACATTATTTCTCCTGAGGTAAAGAGTTTGCTTCATTCAAAAGTTTGAAAAGCCTAAGTTATGTCTTCTTCCTGTTTTACTCCTCTTAAGGTACTGCTCTTATACCTACCTCAAAAAAAATAAAACCCTAATAACTTAAAATATCTTGTTTGAAAATTATAATTGGCATGTCTGTAAAGGTAACTTAATTTTTCTTGACTGCATAGTAGGCACTAGCATGTTTATCTCATTGATGAACCCAAGTGGTATGTTCTGGGTCTTTTATTGAAAAAGGAATCACAATCTACTGAGATGGTTGCAAGGTTAATCTCTTGTTTCACTGTGAAGCATAGATAAGAGTTTTTTGAGTTCAGCTTGGACAAGCTGCAGTCTCCATTGGCAACTGTTACAGAAAGCATTAGAATAATATACACAGCAATAAAATGAATTTGGAAAATATGGTCCACTCCACAAGCAATTCCTTCAATAGACACATTGACCTACAACAGCCTATGAATCCTGCAGAGTCCATATCAACTGCACAGTCAACCAGAGACAGCACCAACCCTCAACCAACCCACACAAGCCCCCTTCTGTCCCCCCCAGCAGTTCACCTCCCAATGATCCTGACCTGATGTGACCTCCCCATCACAAGGCTCATCACAAACCTCTCACTGATGACTCACACCTGACCCATCACAAGACCCACACTTGACACACCCACACCTGAAGCCTTTATAAACAGAAGAACACTGTCACTGACATCCCCTAAACTCCACTGAAGATATTACCTAACCTGGTAAACAAAACATTTGGAAACCAACCTTCACCCTCAATATGGTCCACCTTATTTGTGTACATTTATCCCAGAAAAGTTTTACATCCTGGATCCTATTAAAGTTTGTTTTTAAAGTATTTTCCATTTATCTCTCAAATCACTTATCTTATGACCATATGCTCCAGAGTATGTCATATTTGTTGCCTTGCATTTTTTGAGTAGATCTTCAGATATAGAAAGAATACACAGCATTCCAAATATAATGCTGTGCCCCTTTTCAACTGATAGTGTTGCACAAACTTGGTTAAATAATTCAATTTTGAACTGTTGTTTGGGAGCTCTTCTGGGATTAGCCTAGGCCTGATGTTTCAGATGCAGTGGTGGGATTCAGCCAATTCGCACCAGTTTGGCAGAACCAGTAGCTAATTTTTTTGTTGCCCAGGTCCAGAATGGACTTCCGGAAGCGGCATCCACACAGAGAACCGGTTGTTCACATATTTGAATCCCACCACTGTCAGTTGTCTTCTTCAGTGACTACAGATAGTCCTCATCTTACAACCTTTCATTTGGTGACAGTTCAAAGTTATAACAGCACTGGAAAAAAGTGGCCATTTTTCACACTTAAGACTGTTGCATCATCCCTTTGATCACATGATCAAAATTTGGATGCTTGGCAACTGGCATGTATTTATGACAGTTGCAGTGTTCCAGGGTCATGTGACCACCTTTTGCGACCTTCTGATAAGCAAAGTCAGAAGCCAGATTCACTTAACAATCATGTTACTAACTTAACAAATGCAGTGATTCACTTAACAACTGTGGCAAGAAAGGTCATAAAATGGGGCAAAACTCACTTAACAACAGTCTCACTTCACAACAGAAGATTTTAATCTTAGACTTATAAACATAGGAGAAGAGACAGGGAGTTTTGATTACAAACTCGCTGGAAAAGTTTTAAAACAACTCACTCTGTACCATGAGCACACGGCTGCCTAAATAGCTATCTTGGGAATATTGTGATGTTCCTGACTGATGCCAAAAAGTTGCCTTAACAGATGGCCTTCTCTCTGTCTCTCCCCCTTCCCCCTTTATTTTTTAAAACTAAAGCTGTCCATCAATATCTCTAAATTATATCATGATAGATTTGAATGGGGTCAGTTTGATTAACAGCCTGCTCAGTTCACTAATTTAATTTAAAGCATGCTGAACAAGTATTTTTTTCCCCACTGCAAACAGGTTATGGTTTTTCCATGTTACAGGTATTTTCAGAATGCATGAAGCTTTCTTTGGAGTGCTTTTTCGTGATTTTTTTCCCAGCTTGCCTCAGTGCTGTGTCTGAACAATGTTGCAACATGGCAGAGGCCATTTCAATATTCCCCACCAATTAGTCAATGTAGAGAAAATACATAGATGCTTTGAATTACTTTTTAAAAATTCAGGAGCCTCATTAGAGGCTGATGCAGCACCGGTCACCAAGCTCAATGAATGCAAAGCACGTAGAAGAAGAAAAAACACTCAAAGGTTTAACTCTCAGATCCAGGTCTGCATTCTTCTGCCTTTTCTTTCACATCAGCAGCATTATTGGGACCCTGACCTCTGTCAACTGTCAAAATTCCTGCGTCTTTCAGCTATTTATGAAGCTTGCTCTATTGATCACTGTCATTAAATTCTAGAAAATATTCTCCTACGTAGCAGTTACCATGGCAAGTACATTTTCATTAAGTTTGGTTGTTACAAGACACACAATTAAAGTCATTTGTTCCATGTGGCTGATGTCAGTGTGCAGTTTGAAGTGCAGTAATATCTTGCCAATTTCAGATCTACCACAACTGTCCATCTGATTTTTGTTGCTATCAGCTGTATGATCTCATATTGAATAGTTTTTCCCAGGTGGCAGTGGTGTCTGCAGATCTATTAGGCTATGATTTGTCTTAAATGGGTTTCAGATACATCAAGAAACTCAGCTTTAGCCAGTGGTGGGATTCAGCTGGTTCTCACCAGTTTGGAAGAACCGGTAGCTAAATTTACCTGAATTCAGAGAACCGGCTGGCTTTTGGAAGTCCAGTCTAGGCCTTGGAGGCCTCCCAGGCCTAGAACGGCCTACTGGAAGTGCATGGTGCCACTTCCAAAAGTCCATTTTAGGCATCGGAGGCCCAGGCTTGCATCACATAATAGAATCGGTTGTTCAGGTATTTGAATCCCACCACTGGCTTTAGCTCTTTGATTTTAAGGAAGTTTCCATTATTTAGCATATGTAGCTGATCTCAAGGGCCACATCAAACTAGATTTTGAAAAGCAAGCATTCTCACAAGGGCAATCAGCCATTTAGGAGACCTTATGTCAGTGGTGCTGTGACTCTGATGCAACTTTCTCTTGACCTTTACTATGCGTAGTGGCCTTTAAATTCTTTCCTCTTTCCAGAATGTTCTTTGGTGATATTCTGCCTTCTCTCAGCATGCCAATTTCAAGCCTAATTTCTTCAGTTCTTTTTGCCCTCTGAAAGCAACATGACTAAACTAGAAGGGTTAGCAACAAAAAGAGTTTGCATCATTTTAAATAGGTCTCTCTGTTTTGTCATCATTGGAGATTTCCCCTCAGTAATATGTTTGGTGAAAACATCTATTGTATTTTTCCCTGGGGAGCATGTTTTTTTTTTTATTTGTCATTGGCGAAGTACAACCAGGTCCTTCATCTGATACTCAAATTCCAGGCTTCAGGAACTTCTGAATCTTGCACCTCTATCTGTGTACTCTTCTCTTATCTATCCTTGCGGGATCTACATAATTATAGCCATTTGAGGTGGAGCTATAGATGCTGTAGTAGCTGCTAGGTCTAGGTTTTTGAATACACAAGCCGTGGCCTCTTCATGTTGTCACCATTGGGGAATTTCATACCAGCATGGTGTTCTATGGAAACAGATGGCCATCTGCTGTTTTCGAATGGATTCAAGCAGCAGGAAATTAGAAATTTCCCATGAAACTGGCTTCAATCAGTCCAGGCTCCTGGTGATGCTAGAAAGATGTATAAAAAGTTCTACCTTCCTGTCTCCCCTGCAGCTACTGTTTTCTTTTATCCCTTCTGCCTACCCATTATACCTTTTGCTCCTTCCTTATTGCAGCACAGCTGCCCACCCTCTCTGTGCCATTTAGAGAACAGAATTCCTGCAGCAGGCACAATTTTCTATTCACTTGCTCCTAATGGCCCCCTCACTTCCACATTCTATCATTTCGGACAATTGTCTCACTTTAGCACAAGGTGAGGCTAGTTGTAGTAAATCCACTTCCACATTTCTAAACATAAAGGATCTAGCCTGCCCTAAATGCATATGTAAGTGTAATCTAGAAAGTTGAATTTGGGGATACACTATGAGTGAAGATGGCGCAAAGTGGCGGAGGTTTACCATGAGAAGAAAGACAGAAAGGGAATCCAGGAGTTGAGGGTTTGTAAGGCAGGTTGTAAGAAAGAGAATGATGTTAAGGAGAATAGAGATTGTAGGTAAACACATCATGGGAATGAGAAAAGGGAGGAACCTGCAAGGAAAATAAATGTGTGTACTTTTCAAAGGAAGGGGATAAATCTACCAAGTAGTTAAAAAGAAATGAAACTTTGAAAGTTGGGAGGAATATAAAGTGTGGAATTGCAGGAAGTGAGCAATAGTCCCAGGGACAAGAAACAGACCAAAGGGCTTCCTTGACACTGCCTTATGCTGGGGATAACAAGTTGAAAAACAAGGCTATGAAAAATGGAGGAAAGTGGTTAACTTAAGGAAGCTCCCTGAGAAGACAACAAGGAGCTTGAGATATAAAGTGAGAAATAAATATTACCTCAAAGTAAAGAAAGTGGCAAAACGTAAAAGTGAAAAATTATTTGCCAATCAGAAACAACTTAAGAAAGTAGAGATAAAAGGCAGCCTTTCAGATAAAAAGGGATAGAAAAATTATTCATGAGTAAGACATAAAAAGACAGTCCATAAGTGCCTCCTTTGCACTTATCTTAATATGACATGCATATACAAAGATGTAGAGTACCAAATGTCCCACCACAACCACCATTTTGATTTGTAGATAAGACAGCCTAGCTACTGCTTTAATGCAAGGTAGGAGGATATGCTGGCAAATTCCATGGGGAATCTTTCAGCTTGTGGAGAGCACTGGGCCAAGAGAGCAGGGTATACTCAGGGTGTGGTGGATGGGAATGAATTGAGTCTGATAGGGCTGAAAAATTGACAAGTAGTGCTACTGAATTTTGGCTGGGGCTCGCAAGAAGAATCAAGCAAAGCAAACAGGAGAAGAGGAAAGTACTCCTTGAATCTTTTGCAAGATAGCTGAAGTTGTAAAGAAATGGAAAAGGGAAGAGTTCAACTGTGTGAATATGTTTGTGCTTTTGAAATGTGGTACCTCTTTTTAAAGAGTCAGCCTGGCTGTTAAGGGGTATTTGTATGAGAGAAACTGCAATTTCTGAAAAAATCGTTCAAGACTGGGACAGACTGATTCCTACTCAGTTCAATAACTAGTGTTGCATAATTCTATTATTGTGTAATATGTAATGGGGTAAATCTGTAGCTCTGTGGAGATATTGCTCCATGAAAATAGTAAATTGAATTGTTCTTAATTTAAATTCTGAAGTATAAAGTACAACTGCTTGTAGCTAGAACTATATTTTGTTTCTTACTGGTTCCTAGGGACTGGAGAGACACCCTTTACATTCCTTACTGTTAGAGAATTCAGCCAGTTTGATGATAGTGTTTAGCTAGAACCAGGAAGAAAACTGATGCGGACAAAGACATCTACAGATCATGACAATTTTGTGAGAGTAGTGTGATGGAATCTTTAACCCTCAATCCTTTCATTCCCCACCATTCAATCAGAACTGAAGAAGCTTCTTGGATGAGAAGCGAATTTTTTTCAAGAAAAAAAAAAAAAGTCCAGTTGCCTTTTTGAAAAGCATCTTTGGGACAATCATGACCTGGATAATTGAGAATCCTCTTGGACCTCTAACCATCATGTGTATGCATTATGATGCACATTTAAAAGTGAGAGGGTGTGTTGCAATAGAACAGTTGTTTTGTAATTCCACCCATTGCCTTGTTTTCCCTTTGATGCCCCTGGATAGGGACCCTACTTTGGGAGTTTCTCTTGGACAAAGTTTGTGCTTGAACAAAATATTCAATTGCTAAAATGAAATTCACTGTATGGCTGATAGGATGTGCAATGAGGGTGCTGAATATCCAGTTGGAGCCAGTAAGACCTTATTTGAAACAAATATCTCAAATCAAGCATAAACCACTTTTATCAGAAAGCTGTCCAGATAGGTAATGCTTATGAACAGAATAGAATAGAATAGAATAGAATAGAATAGAATAGAATAGAATAGAATAGAATAATAACTTTATTGTCACTTTGAATGTGACACTAATCGGCATACATTAAAATGAAATTTTATTGCATATACTGTAGCTCTCAAAGGGTCACCACCTCCGATATACACTACATAAATATGACAAAAAAATAAATAAATAAATACAGAATTATGCATATATCCACATATATTATATGACACAGAGAAACAACAGTCTAATTCGGGTTATGTATACATGTGCATGGTGAGAAAAACGAATCTTGCAAATTTACCAGACAGATGGCATAGGCAACAAAGCTATTACAGAATTGAGTAGTCCTGCTAGAAATACTTCGAAACCTCCTCCCAGAGGGGAGCAAAAGAAACAGACCATAAAGTGGGTGAGTGGGGTCTCTAACAATGCTTTGAGCTCTAAGCACATAGCGCTTATAAGAAGCATCCTTAATACCAGGGAGCGAAATTCCTATGATCTTCTCAGTTGTCGTTCCCAGTCTCTGTATGAACTTTCTATCTGAGGCACTGCTGTCAGCAAACCAGACAGTGATGCAGTTTGTTTAAAATGCTCTCAATCGTGCCTCTGTAAAAAGTGGCCAGGACAGAAGGAGAAAGATGTGCTCTCCTCATCCAATGCAGGAAATGCAAACGCTGGTTTGCACACTTCGCTAAGGATGACGTGTGGAGAGAATGAAAAGACTCATAAGCTGATGTTATTTTCTAAACTTCTATACAAGATTTTCTACTCATGTTTCAATTATCCAGTAAATAATGAATACATCACTAATGAAATGACCTGTTTCTTTGGAAATGAGAGAAATAGGCAGGAACAAGTAAAGGTATCAACAGTTACAGAATCTCTTGATAAGAGATTTGCTTAGAGCTTCACACATCTGTTTATTATGAACATTCACACAATCACTTTAAAACAAAGAAATTATTTCCACAAATGGTGCAATTTGCAGTTCTTAATAAGATTAGATCATATACTGTCTGGAGGCTGTGAGGTTTAATCTAACAACCTTAGATCAAATCCTACCAAGACAGAGTTACTAATGTTCAATAGATATTTGGACAATATGTAATATTGGTTCTGTTAATTATTCTGGACAGGATCATACTCCTCCCAAAGAAGTTGTTGTGATTGGGGGATCTACCTGGGCTTAAACAATAGGTGGAAGTTGTGGCTGTGGATTCTTTAGCCAGCTCCAGCTAGTGCATGTGCCAGGATGTCCTAATTCCTGTGATTCACCATTGCAATTCCACTTTCACCATTCATTTGGATTACTGTCACATGGAAGAAGTCAAGAACCAATACAGAGTTCAAAAGTACAAGTTTATTTCATGCTACCTATACACAAGAATCTGAACTACTAACAGTCCCAACTATCCATTCCCCACCATCCAGTCAGAGCTGAAGAAGCTTCTTGAATGAGAAGTGAAATGTCTTCAAAGAAAAACAAGGAAGTCCAGTTGCCTCGTGAAAAAAGCATCTTTGGGATACTAACAGCCAAGGTGAATTGGTGCCAGATAAGAGTCAATGCACTTCAAGGGAGGCTGGGCTTAGGTGTCTTTTGGGGCAGAGGCGTAGCGTGGGGGGTGCAGGGGGGGCCGGCCGCACCGGGCGCAACATCTGGGGGGGCGCGCTCGCACTCACAGCTCTCTGCCCCTGCCTGGCTCACTCACTCTCTCTGCAGTGCTGGCTGTGCGAATCCGATCCGAGCTGCCGGGTCGCCGACGCCACCCACTGTGGAGGGGGGCGCAAATTACTTGCCCCGGGTGCTGACAACCCACGCTACGCCACTGTTTTGGGGGCATAGAGACTCCAAACTGATGATGCATTTGACCCTACTCTTGGGCTCAACCTGTCATCTCCTACATCTACTGAAATGTGCTTTTTGTGAGGCTACCTCTGGAGACAACCCAGAAGTTGCAACTGGTATTAATTGCCACAATAAGTTTGGCAGGACAGTCCCACCTCTACAAAATGACTCTCCTCGTGAGGTCTGCGGATATGGGTGAAATGGCAGACCTTCCCTGTAGTAGTTCCCACCTTATAGAATGTCTCCACCAAGAAATGCATGCCGTCTCTATTGTTGCAATTCCATCATCAGAAGAAGGTTGCCTTATTTCAGAGCACGTTTGGTCCTAACTGACTCTGGACACCTATTTTGGTTTTTATCTTCACTTTCTGAGGGGTTATTTCTTTTTCTTTTTGGTGCTGTTCTGGGTTTAGCTATTGGTTATGTTCTTTTATTTTTGTTTCACATGGCCTCCCAGTGTCCTTTGGGAACAGAAGAGGTTTTAGGTCCTGTAAATCAATCAATCAGCCAGCCAATAACTAGACATTATTATGGCTCTTTCTCTGCACTCACCTCTATCTAAATTCAGAACTGCTTGAAGGTATTTCTGTGTTATGCCTTGACCTCTAATACAAAAATATTCCAAAAAAACTGGATAGATTTTTTTTCCCCTCATTAAGAAATATTGATCTCTCTTGTTGTCTGATCAGGCAAAGTCATTGTTCACATATCTAGTTGCAATTATCAGGCCAGTCAGTAACCCAATCGACTAATTTCTGCTTACAGCTTCATGCTTCCACTTGCTAAACAGGTCCTCTGCTGTTGTGCCATAGCCTCTTCTGATTTCTCTAGCCTCCTCTCTGCATAGCCACATGTAGAAGCTCCATGTGTCCGAACCCACCGGCGCTATTGGATTAGCCTGCACAACCCTGTCCCTGACATGCTACTTGTGTGTAAGTACAGTAAGTACAACAGGCAGAGTGGAGAGGCTGGTATGGAAGGATGTTCCTTTAAAGAATAGTACAAGCTGTTCTGGGTTCAAGAAGCAAGTTTTCAGAGAACTCTAAGCAGAATCCCTGCAGACCAATTTTCTTTAAATGAGGCCAGTGCTGAGTCTCCAGCCAGAAGCATGGAAGACGCCTTCTAAGTGGTTAATTTCTGTCCTCTTTTCTGGGGCTTCTGATAGAAAATACATGAAACCTCTAACTGTGAACAAATAAGAATAGCTTTACTATTTAGAACAACAAGATGGCAATGCCACAGGGGTTTGGATATAGGCAGTATCATACTGGTACAAGAATAATAACTAAGCAACACTAAACTATTGAGTCCTCTTTTATCTTGCTGAAACCTCTCTCTCTCTCTCTCTCTCTCTCTCTCTCTCTCTCTCTCTCTCTCCTTTCCATCTGCTGACTGTGCAGACTTCTTGCATAGTATATTGTGAGAGCATAAGACTTATTTAGACAAACCAAGTATCCCTTTGGAAAATACTTCATGCATTAGTTGGCACTGAAAGGTTTTTCACTCTCCTTTCTTCTCTCCTGGGTTGGATCTGTTTGAGCATCTGATCTTTTCCCTGCTGCTCTTCTTGGCTCTTCCAAGCCTTGATCCTTCTCCAATCAATTTGCTGGATTAGTTACCCACTAGTGATGTTCTTCTTTAACCTTGCATTGAAAAATGACACTCCTGATCTCTTTGCACCCCAAAAACTGCCTTTCTTCTCTGTTAGCTGCAGAGCGGAGACAGCTGTGGGCTGAATGCTGCACAGAGACAAGCCTCGCACTCATTTCCCTTTACTTCTTGCTCACCCCAAATCGTCTTTCTCTCTTGATGCTAAGAGACAAAAGACTCCCAGTTAGGCTTTTTCCCTCCTCCATTGCTCTGAGATGGACCTCTTCTACTGCCCTTCTTGCATTCCCACACCCAGCCATCTTTTCTTTAGACTCAGCTCTGCAGCTGACTTAAAAAAAAACCTTAAACTTAAACTTAAACTCCTGAGTTTTTCCTGGTCTCTCTGTTCCCTGGCATGACCCTTCTTTACTTGGTGATCCCATTGAGAGAGAGTTCAGACAGTGGTTAATTCTTCCTTGAGGGACGGGATGGACAGTTTTATTTTTAGAGAAGGTTGTGGGGAAAATGGATGAATGGATCAAGGAGCAAGTATAGTATGTCCATCTTTACTCTTCTTGAACTCTCAATAGTTTTTGATATCATCAGTCATGGTCTCCTTGGAGTTCGTATGAGTCATGGTATCCTCCAGGAGTTCGGGATGGGGAGCACAGTTTTGTGCTGATTCACCTCCTTTTTCCAAAGTGAGTCCCAATGGGGATTGATAGGGAGAAAGGAATCCAGCCCACAGCCCCTGTTTTGTCTGATGCAGCAGGACTTGATGTTCTTTCCCCACGCCCTGTTTAACATCTATATAAGACCACCAATATGCTATATAAGGTCACCAATACCCATTTTTTACTTCTCCACCTCCACCATAGTCCTTGGTGCTCTGGTGGCCTTGGTGGGAACAGCAGACTTCAATTCAACTCAAGCAAGATGGAGTAACTTTGAGCATTTGGACCTTTCAGTGCCAAATATTTGCTGTTTGGTTTTCCTCAGATGGACATAGTGCAAAATCTGGTGGTCTTCCTGGACTCATTCTTTGTGTGAACTTGATTTTTTTGGTTTGATCTACATAATGGATCTGACAACCCTCAGCCATAAACACTCATTGGGTGACCTTAGGCGAGTCACTCTATCTCAGCCCAACCAACCTAAGTTGGGCTTTGTTGGGGAAAATGGAAGAAGAAATGTTATATAGCCCAATTTTAGCACCTAACAGAGTGGTGCCAACTCTTAGTGGTCACACTGATAGATTTTCTTCATGACATGTCAAGCATATGAAATCAGGAGTCCCAGGTAGTTCAAATGAAAATAGGTTTATTAGATGCTAATGTCTCTATAAGAATCAATGCAAATTGACAGTAGGTAAGAGTCAATAGAATTCAAGGTAGGCTGAACTTAGATCTCTTGTGGCTATGAGGGGACTCGAGACTGATGATTGACTTCTTCCCTTTGGCTCAGCCTAGTCACCTTCTACCCTGTGCCTAACTTGGCCCTTCAAGTCTTCCATCAATGCACCCATTGCCACTGCAACAGAGTCTATTGGAGTTAGGCAGCTAATAAATTCAAATAAATAAATAAATTCACCTTGCAAGTGGCTGATTTTTTCTTCTCTTTCATCACACCTGAACAAAAGATGGGATACTAATTAAGTTTCTCAAACAAACTGCTACAGCATGCTTTCCACATTATCTCACTTCAGTTTCATCCCAAATCATCTATCAGTTTTAATTTCAATCCCATCCACTCTGCTGGAGGCTCTTCCTTTATTCCTCTTCACGTACTTCCAAAACTACATTTTATTTCTATCAGGACTGTTTACTCTGTTTAAATCTTAACCATCCCTTTCTTTCTTCAACTATATTTTACATCTTTTCTCTATATGCATTATATGAAACTTTTCTCTCATCCACATTTTTGGCAGCATTCTCATTTTTTTTCTCATTTAGACCTCTCTCACTTCATTATTGTACTAAGGATCCTTTTTCATATTTCCCATTAGCACAATTACACATGTTTCTGTGACATTCTGGAACACATTTCTTTTCACTTTGCCACTCTAAGTAACTTCCACGTTCTCCCTTCTTATATCTTGTCATCATTACACTCTCCTTCAGTAACTCTCTCATAAATAATAACCAGTGGATGGTTTTGAAAATTGTGTTTAAGGCCCCAGTAATACCCAAATATGTACTGTACATGGCCAGACCTGAAGCTGGGTGCTGATTATAAATTAAACTTTTGTAGCATGCTTTGGTAGGGCCTTAACCTTTTTCCCCTTTAGACCTGAGGTTGCAAACTCAATTAGACAACTCTGCAGGTAAACAGATGAAAAAGATAGTGGGGGACCCTCTGTACATAATACTGATTTTACACAAATTAACATAAGCTTCTTGAACAGAGAGTTGTCTTCTCCATAATGATCTGAAATGACATCATAAAGGAAAAGGCCATGACCTACACTCTATGGTCCCAGACTGCAGGACAATTATCTTAAGTTACAGGAAGGCAAATTCAGATTGCATGCTTGGATAAACTGCCTAATGGTAAGAACAGTGTGACAGTGGAACCAATTATTCCGAAAAGTAGACGGCTTCCCTTCACTGCCTATCAGAATCTGATAACCATTTGACAGAAATTCTGCCCTGAACAAAGGGCAGATCTTGATAGCCTAAATAACCACTTTCTACTCTATGAATCCAACCTATACAATCTAGGCTCTTAGATTTTTCTCCCGAGTCATATTGTGGGTAAAATCTCTATCCATTCTATCCACACATATTACATGGATTCCATAAAATGAAGCATAGAAAAGGTATAAAACATGATAAGAATGCTTTTTCAGCTGAAAGAAATCTGTTTTAAGGAATATTTAGGACAGTAGTTAATTCAGTCCTCTACTAAGATGTGTTATAAGCGGAGTGTTTTACATTACTCCTTATTTTTGAGGAGAGTTTAGGATGGCTACTTAAAGAGAAGGAAATAATGGAAAAGTTATAATTATAGCTGAGCTTCATGAAAAAAAAACACATTCCAGTAAAGGATTTAAAACTTCACAAATATGAAACTGCTTCAACCATAAGGCGCAGAGAAATAATGGCTTTGGTTTCCTGTCCTCTTCTAAGCCAGCCGTTACTTTAATCACATTTTAGGGCATGGATGTATTTATTTTATTACATGCTGCATTTTTATCTTACAATGAATCATGCAAAAGATTAATCTGAAGGCTTACTAGTGGGGAAGGGGCTGGAATCTTTCACTGAAATCTCAGTATTGGTTTGTTGTGCTTGGAATGACCATGTTAGGGGGGGGAAGATTAAAGTTTTGACCTTAGCATGCGAGATAAAGCAGGAAATATCTGGTTTATTTCAGAACTCCACCCCAAAACTTGGTTTTGTTTTTTAAAGTGTACCATCTAGAACTCTCTAATTGAATAGTTGTCACAAAATGTCATAGACCAATAGTCCCTTTGAGATTCAGCTATTGTGTTTCGTGTCAAGTCCTATCCAAGTGCACGTTCTCATTTCTTGTGGTTTGGCTTTGGTCTGTAGCATTTTTATACTAGGTTTTCCACCATTTCCATCAAGAGTCAGTGTGATGCAGTGGTCATTGCCTAAATTAGAACCAGACACACATAAGTTCCTGTTGTCTTGAAGACCCAGTCTCCTTGGCTGTACTCAAATGTTCAACCCTACGTGATTAGAATTTCTGGAGGGGAAATTAAACTTCACTCACTGAGCAATTCCTTCTACTGCTATTCTGTTATATTGCCATCACTCCACAGAATGGTGCTTCAATGGGGAATATGTTCTGTTTTCTTCATAAGGAAGCTTTTAGAAACACTTGGGGAGGGCAGGAGAATATCAAAGGGAAACCAGCAGTCTCAGAGATGAGGCTTATTGAGATGGTGAAGGTATAAGTAGGATGCCTGCCGGATCCCAAATGTAGCTGATAGCACTAATATGTTTTCAAACAAAGAAAACAATAATGGACAAACTGGGTAACGTGCAGAATTCATGCCACCCCCTCAATTTACACTGCTCTATTTATTCAGTGAATTATAAAGATGACTTAATAGTGATCTGCACAAAATTTATTCCAAGGCTGGAGGTTTTCAAGAAAAGATTGGACAATCATTTGTCTGAGATGGTGTGAAGGCTCCTGCTTTGGGCAGGGGGTTGGACTAGAAGGCCTTCAAGGTCCCTTCCAACCCCATGATTCTATGGAAGAGAGTTCACATGGGTATGGCTAAGTGGAATTAGATTGGCTCAAACAGACATCATTATTTACCCATTGAACCACTTTTTTAAAAAGGGATGAGAGAAAGATGATTAGGGGACTGGAGGCTAAAGCATATAAGGAACGGCTGCTGGAATTGGGTATGTCTAGTTTAATAAAGAGAAGGACGAGGGGGGACATGATGGCAGTGTTCCAATATCTCAGGAGC